>NW_009951918.1:1331156-1338347 GCF_000747805.2 Chaetura pelagica | reverse complement strand
CTGGAACAGGCTGCCCAGGGAGGTTGTGGAGTCTCCTTCACTGGAGACATTCAAAACCCACCTGGATGAGTTCCTGTGTGATGTACTCTAGGTGACCCTGCTCTGGCAGGGGGGTTGGACTAGATGATCTTTTGAGGTCCCTTCCATCCCCTAAGATTCTATGATTCTATGAAATTTCTCAATGTAAAAAGCACATATAGAAAAAAAGTTTCTATTATGCCTCTTTAAGACAGCTTAAAAATAGGTACCATACCAAAATTACCTCATCTACATGGTCCAAAACACATATATTTCTTAGACTACGTAAAAGTTCCTTGAAATAGATTCTGTATTAACTGGGATTAGAGTTTATGTTATTGTTTTTATAAATAAACTGAAAAGCTACTCTATGCATATAGTAGCTTCTGAAGTAATTTACTGTATTTGTGACTCACAAGAGCTTCTTACTGCTCCACAAAGTACTACTTCAACACACCAGACAAAAGAGTAAGCCTAACATAAAGAGCACAGTACCTTATTCTATTAAAAAAAATATATGTGGCAGAGGAAATGCTACTTAGGAGTGAGTGCTACTATGGGACTTGTTTTCCGCTGCTTCCATTTTTACTAAACTTCAATAATTCAGTATGATTTTTTCAGAATGGGGTGGTTAACTGTAAATTTAGCACTTTTTGGCTGGTTCATTTAAAAGACAGTACGCTCTTTTTTTTCTTTTTTTTTCTTTTTTCTTTTTTTTTTTTTTCCCCCAAATGATTGAATACAGATTTGGCATGTTAAAAAAAATATATTAAAAATCAGTTTTTTAAGAATGCTTGAATAATGCATACAGAAACCTGTGGTTCCCCTGTCAGTCATGCACTATGAATTAGTTTTTCCAAAAAACAGAAATATGTGGCTAATATGGAAACTTTTTGAGATCAGAAAATCATTGCTAAGTTTTCAGCAGATATCTGTTTTAAGGGTTGGCAGTTCAAACTGCTGTAAGCACTGTGCTCATTCTTCCAAAATTCAAGAAAGTTGAAGATAAGCTTGCATTTCAGTGTCTGAAAAGCACAAAGTAAGGCTCCTAGTAATATAGCCTGAATAAGATTATAATAACCAGCAAAGCTGCTGGTTCTCCCTCTCACCCTCCTGATTTGCATTAATTAGTAACGAAGGAGTGCAGAAAAACACACTGTAATTTGTATTCCCGGGTGTTCTTTATAGTGATCAGTATTTTTAGTACTGCTAACCCAGAACCAAATAAACATAAAAAGATTACAATAGTTTAAGCTTGACAGCTTGTTGTCTTTCTAAAGGGAGTTATCTTCCTTGCTGAAAACCACCTCATTTCCTACATATGTCCTGACATTATGACTAGGGACAGGAGCACTGTTACTAAGTGGTGCAGGGACAGACTCAGCAATAGCAATGTGTAATGTGCTTGGAACGCAAGTGGCCATACGCAGGACTGCATGTGGCATAAACAGTGCAGAAGAAAACAGGAACTACTTTCACCTATCAACTGAAAGAAATCCCAAGTTCATCAGACAGGCAGCCTATTATAAAGTCTACCAAACATTTGCTAAGGAACAAGGAAATATGCATAATTATTAATGAAACTTTATAAAGCTCTTCCCCCTCCCAATATGCCTATCATCTGGCTTCAGAATGCAATTAATCACTGTATGATTCTAGTAATTTTAATTTTTGTTTTTTATCAGACAAACTAAAATGCAGGCCATCCTGAATTCTGAAGATGCTACTTCATGTAACTCACAGAACAGATCTCTACATTAAAATACTCATAGCAGAGGCCAAGAGACTAGACATGTGGCAAAAAAATACTATTGTTGGGATTTCTTCACCTTTGCTTCAAACAACAAATTCCTGCATCATATCTGATGCCCTCATCTCAAAGATTAGTCCTCCCTCTATATTAAAATAGTTTCACCAGTGAAAAGGGTTCTTAGAAGATAAGAAATACACAAGCTCTAAGGCAAAGTAAAATAAAGTCAATGTAATTCAACTGCACCGCAACAATCACATTATCCACATAAAAACAACTAATCCCTATCAGAGCTGTTGTCTATTTTTATTACTTCTACACTTTCACATCTGAACTGTTCCATTTTCTTGGTATGATTAGCGGCATGTCAAGCATCCAGTGCAAAGATAAAGAACATTGATCTAAATGCTGCCTAAGAGTCTTCTGACAGCAAATTAGATTGCAGCTGCGAAGATCATATTTACGTGTAACTTTGGGTCTTGATTCAGGCATAAAGATGCCCAGACTTTTCAGCCTAGTCACTTGTAGAACCACAAATTTTACACAGCAACTCAAAGAAACCACATAGTATCTGCTCAGAAAGCAAGAACTGGAACCCAGACAATAGCTTTTAGGTTCAAACTCCCTCCTTCTAAAAGGCACACATACAGCACAGTCTCTTCCTCCCCTTCAGCTATTTCCTGTATTTTTTACGCAATGTTGGCACTTCAAGTATGGGATGGTGTAGTTAATCATTGTCTCAGCACATGTGACTATAAGAAAGACTATGACTCTACAATCCTACTGGGCTGTTGATTTAGAAAGTCAATAGTGAATAATAGATTGATGTACAGCAAGCAGAAGGGAGACTTACAGAATTTAAGCTTGACTTGTGTTTGCCTTCTAAGTTTATTTTGCTCAGAAAAAATGCCTTAATATTTACATGTTACTATTACTAAAACAAGTTCATCTTTTATGATGGTTTTCTACACTACATCAGTCATTTCCTTCCAACAAACAACATTTATCACTCTCAAAAGCAACACAAAGAAAGCTATCCCTAATTAAAGATTTCAATAAGCTTTTTTTTCAGATTTTTTAAATCACGAAGGAACATGGGAGAGTAAATTCACCTAACAGGATTTTCTAGTATCTCAGTTTCCAGTCAGAAAGAGGAAGTGATTAGCTAAATCAAAGAAATTCCTCTGCTGCTTACCTTTCCTATTGAGTTTTTAATATATATTGCACATTACTTAAACTTGCATGTATTCATATTTTCTGTCTTTTGCCCATTGAAACCAATAGCTTGGTTTCCTTCAAGGGAAAGAAAAAAAAAACAACCCACACGAAGACCTGAACAAGGTTGGTCAACCTCACTATTCCCTTCCAACTTTTCTGCCCAGCTTTTATACAGGTAGCTAGCTATCATGCACAAAGAGGTGGTAATGCTGATGGCTCGAAATTTATTTCCTGGTGTGAGAACTACTTGGCAGGTTAGATTCCATTTCTATCATAGCAATTTATTTTTCTTATGCTTATTTCCCCATTTAGTCAATAGCTGTTTCCTCTTTTCACATACTCCTCTCCAAAGACAAGTGCAAGTCAACCAGTGTTTACAGTATGTCCATACATTCTCCAAAGAAATTAACAGCTATGCAATACAGACATACATAAACACTCATAAAGTCTATAGTCACAAAATACTCCATGTGAGTATTACATACACACTGTCAGGTCAACTGCATTAACAAAACATCATCCTCTGTACGCTCACGTAACCTAGTATTAAATTATTTAACAACCTGCCAAAAGCAGTTCAGAATGTATTCAAGTAAACACATGAACCTACGCCTACTAACTTGGCACACAAATAATCCCTAGCTTAAACTAGCATTATAGTGCTCACAAGTAAGATGTAATGATGGGGTTTCAAAGAAGCCTCACTGCCTGTTTGGAAGTTTCTAATTATGTGTGAACTAATGGGTATTTTGATCTAATCTATTGAAAGCAGCTCCTACTACTGAGCATGCATCAGTGGTCTATTCTGATGTAAATGAATGCAATGTCAATGTCACCCATTAAACTTCCTTGTCAGAAGCACAGCTGATACCGATTCCATCAAGGCTGAACGCAGCACTTCTGATTACCTACCTCTCTCAGAAAAACAAAACTCCACAGGATCTCCAGTGCATGACTACAAAGTAGTTAAGAGTAGATCAGTGCAGCCTAACGTGAAACTGTGATCCAAGACAGCAGCTTTTCAAGACTTTACCCTATCATTCTACTTTATGGTGCATTAAGAACAAAAACTAACCAAACTGATACTGTTACCTGACATTTTCAGATGGCTACTGCTTTATCTGTATCTCCCCTCTTAGCTTCAAGTCACAACTCAGCGTTTAAGCTCAGCATTCACCCGTTCTGTTCTTACTGCCGTCCCACATTCTTAACTAGTGTGGCCACTGAAAAAAGGTATTTATCCTCACAGCCAGTCGATGAAGTAAAGCTGATGTTCAGAGTTAATAATATCTGAAGTTTAGGGAAATGTGAATTATCATACAGGATGTACTTAATGAGAGGAAAGAAATGGAGAAACAGATCAGACATTCGGGTATAAATATGAATAACTTTGTGGTATACCATCTTATTACAGTGGAGTTCTAAATGTTCTCACTGAATGCTATTTGCTTTCATCTCTAGAACTACTCCAGCCTCCATGCTGACTTATGTAATATGCTTTACATAAAGCGTATATTCAGATAACATCATGCATATTCCTCAGCTCAGTGCTGCAAACAGCTTTTCTGGAAAACACTGTGTAGAACAAGCACCCACTATAAACAAACTCCAAGATTCAGAAATTAACAACACAGTGTGTCTTGCCCTGCCCCAGCTCTTCCTTCTTTAACGTGGGGTGCAGGTTTTCCCAGTGCTGTTGTAGGCTGTTACCCAAGTACAGCAGAGAGGCAGCACATTTTGCTGCAAGCGTGTTTTCACCTCAACCCATGTCTCCCAGAGTAATGCTGTAATAAAGACTGATCATTAGAGGAAAGACATATGGATCTTCTACAAGCTGAAGCTACTGTATTTAATAATCCAACATCACTTACGTAGTGCACAAATGCAGCAAGATAAAAAAATTAAGCTAAAAATCATACTGTAGCTTTACAGGATAATATTGGATTGGACAGTGTATTACAGTAGTCAGAGATAGGCTAAATACCCAGAAAAAATAGTAATTCAGCTGTGATTTATACGCAATCCACTCTCAGCAGCTCTGAGAATTCTGATCTATTGAACAAGTGAGAGGTGGAAACAAAGAACACCCCACTCCTGTATCAGTTCCTGTGATCAAATTGCTGCTATTTCTTCCCTTCCCTCATCATATCTTGAACATTTGGCACAAATGATCATTCAGGACTACACAATGCATAGATGCAAAACTGCCATCATTCAGCACAGTCTGTATCTGAACTACAACATCAATCACCACCTAGTCTTTGTTAGTCTAACTTATTTTCAGATTTCTCAAATAGCAGAGTCTGGCATACTCATCATTATAAAAGCCCTGTGTATTCCTTAGCACTAGAATTTGTATGTGACAGTACAACAGAAAAAAAATGCATCCTTTCCCTTTGCCACACACTAACCCCCTAACAGGAAGTACCTTCCTTCAAAAAGCTTCTTGCCTGTGTTCAGCCACCTCCATGAACTGGAAGGCAGAGAGAGAAAACAAATGAGTAATTTGAATAAAAAAAGAAAAATTACACATATTATATCACAGTTAATGCCCACAGTCAATCTTGGCTACACTCAAAAGCTTTTGCAAATATATTTATTTATTTGAGTTCATGGTATTGTGTAGCCAGTTCTGCAAGATATAAAGCATTTTTAAAAGAGAAAACTACCCATGAAGTATTAAAGAGATTGCTTCACTTACAAAACTGATGAGAGAACTGAGTTTCTCTTGGAAGACCTTTCAGATATACTAACTCTCTAGGATATTTTTGTGTGTGTTGTGTGTAGAGGCCAGACAGGAAAACAGTCTCCTATCAGGATCTTTCAGTGACTCACACAATGAGTAACAATTGTGCTGCTCAGAGCCCCAGGAAAGCAGGGTGTTCAACTTGCAGAACTAGTCTTTCCACATCTTAAAAAAAAAAAAATCCAACCCCCTAAATCTACCACAAAAAAAACCACAAAACAAACTTTCCTCTGTTGCCATTACTTGAACTTCCTACATTCTTCCCCTCCTCTTAGTTCTTTTCGACAACCCAGTCATGTTTAGTTAAAGACATACTGACAAAACAGCAATAGCACCAGACAGCCTCTTCTACAATGCTAACCCTGTGTTTTATTAATACTTTTCAGTTTAGCTTTTATGACAAAACATTCCACTTTTGTGTTGTTACTACTCAGGCACACTACCTGGTCTTCATCGTCTCGCATGCTGCTATTATATTACCACAGCTACAAGCACAGAACATGTTGCCAGAGTACATGGTAAAACCCTCCCCTTGTTTAAAAACAGAAAGACAACAAAAGTCTTTTGTAACAACAGTGTGAAAATACCAAAGCATGATAAAGTGTGTAGCAAAAGCACTGACAGAACAGCTGAAGACACATTTCTATGTAACCACTTGGAAAGGCTCCTTGTAGATTTTCTCTAATGCCTGAAAGCAAGCATGAATCGTTTCAAGTTCTCTCACAAGTATGCAAAGTGAAATGTGGTATGGTTGGTGGAGCACAGTTGTTAAATAAATTCTCAAAATATGAAGATGTCTGAAGTAATGCCACATAGCCGCTAAAAAGAGAAGATTTGTTCTTTGAGAAGAACAAGTGTATTTCAAGAAGTCACTTAACACAGCAGGGAACGTTTACTTCCTGTCCTCACTGCACAAACAAACATGCTGTATTTCAGTCTACCTCTTAATAATATTTTGGCTTAATGAGGGCCTTTAATGTCATAAATATGATTCAAGCATCAAGCGATTTGTTCATGCAACAGCCTATGACACAGGGCCACAGAGCAGCTATCTGACACCACGGACTATCAGGCTGGAAGGACACCAAGGATCATCGGGTCCAACCTTTCCTGGCAAAAGGACGGCCTAGACAAGCCAGCCCAGCATCATATCGAGTCAAATTTTAAGTGTTCAATATAAGGGAATCTAACACTCCCCTGGGGAGATTATTCCAATCGCTGACTGTTCCGTCAAAATTTTTCCTTGCGTTCAACGGAATCTCTCCCGAAGTAACTTGTACCCGTTACCGCTGTCTTTTCCATGTAACTTCTTGCAAAAAGGAAATCTTAATGTCTTTTGTAGCTGCCCTTCAGGTACTGCAACATGGTGATGAAGTCTCCCCTAAGCCTTCTTTCCTCAGTTCTCTCGGGATTCCTGCTCCTTTGGTCACCCCGCCGCCGCCCCCAGGCCCGCCCCGCG
>NW_009951918.1:1304108-1330192 GCF_000747805.2 Chaetura pelagica | reverse complement strand
CTCTCTTGTCTCTGCGTGGAGCCCTTTGTTCGGGAAATGGGCGCTGACTTCAGTCGCTCGTTAAATTCCGTCCCTTAGTGGATGTGAATGGTGTTTCAGTGTCAGTGTTGCTGACTTCTGCGAAGTCCTTTTTAGTTACAGGTACCTAAAAAGTTCTTGTACTTCTCGCGAGCCAATTTCAGTGTATTTCTTCAGCTTCTGCTGTTGATGGTGGGAGTGACGTTGGCCTTATAATTGCTCTCAGATGCTACTTGTTTAAAAGTTCAAAGTGTTCGGTCAGAAGCTAGCTAGAAGAATACAGGACTGCAGAAACCAAAATAGTAGCATCTGAACTTAGACCGCCTTGAAAAGCATAGCTTTTTATTAATGATTGACCAGCTGGTGCGTCTGAAATACAGCTGGGGGCTTCAGCGCCTGTTGGCGTGTAGGTTGTTTTAGTGGAGCAGCCTTGCTTGGAGCAAGCCAAGTATTACGTTGTCTCACTTAATGCCACAGTTAGGCATAGGTATTTTGTTCTGTGAAAACTGCCTTAAAGAGTTATTTCATGGTATTTCTTGGTATGGCTTTTTCCTTATTGAATTAGACTTCTCTGTGCTCTTTTCTGGACCTCCTGTGTATTCTTTCTTAACAATTCTGTTAGATTAATTACTTTTTGTAATACCTGAATTGGACGCTGTGTGAGGTTTTTTCCTCTAAACATTTTGTTGCTTTAACTTCTGAAGTATTTGGAGGATGATCATACCCTTCTGTTCCATTTAAATATAATACAAATGCTGAAATAAACGAGTGTTTCAGTAGTTACTTGAGCTCTAGTTTTCATTGCATTGTGTTCAATGAAAGGGTGAGAGAAACTGCTTTAAAGTTTCTTATTTCTGCAGTTTATAGCGAAAAATGGTAATTTAAAAAACCAAACAAGCAAAACGCCAGAACAACAAACACAAAAAATGCCAAGAGTTTTAGTATCTCAGCTGTTACAGTTACAACATCACTAACACAAACCAGCAGCTAAATCTGCATGCTATTGTTCTTATAAATAGTTCCTCTGAAATAAGTAATTTAATTTAAATATAAAATTAGAATAATTTATATTTAATGTAAATATGAAGTGTTTGCAAGGGTTGAGCTTTTGAGGCTAATATGTAATGAAATACTCGAAGATGTGAATAATAGGCATCACTTTCCTGTTACAATTTGCAGAAGGTGGAGGACAGGAATAGTTGCTTATATGAAAGAACTACATTTATGTTATTATAGGAATCGCAAGATAAATAGCCAAGGTGTTCATTCAAATTAGATACTTTCCCCCCTCCTTTTGTCTGCCTTAATTGCCAAAAATTATTGGAAATTACTTTCTCTGGGCAGTTTTACATGTGTCATTTTCTGTGTTACTTTTTATTCATAAGATTTAACTTTTATGAAATGATCTCGCATGCCTTTTAAAAACTGTCCTAGAAGGGATGGGTGATGTCACTTGGGTCTGTTTTATTTCTTAGCCTTTTTTGGTGTAATAGTAGAAGTTCATTGGTTTCTCACCATTTCTTGCAAAGAATTTTTCTACTTAATTTGTTTGAAAAATGCTGTGCGGTTTTCAAGGATATATATATATTTCTCTTACTCTGATATGTTTGTTATTAATAGTTTTACCAACACTAGGAACTGTGTGTGCAGAATAGCACTGGCTCCTTAACTAGTACTTAAATGACAAATAGAAGATAAATTTATTATGTTGGGATGTGTTGATTTCTCCGTCTGATGATGCTAGTGTAATGAGCAGAGAGATCTATGTCATGCATACTCAGAAGGTGTTTGATGATAGCTTAGGTATTCACAACGTATCTTAGGCAAATGAGTCCCACTGAAGTTATTCATCTATGCGTGTGGAAATTATATACTTACGGCAATTTTTGGTCAGTGTTGGCTTTGCTCCAGTTTCAGTAAGGGTCCAGATAAATCATACATGAAACCTACTTGTTATTGGAGTGATTTTTAATGCAACTTCACTTGTGATACATTGTTCACTTCCCATAAATTCTATTTGAGGCTTAGCAATACAATTGGTCTCATAAGACTGTTGATCTCTGAAGCTTTTATCAAGAAGAGGTGATGCTAAGTAAAGGGGATTTCTATTATATTCTATATAATATATATATCTATATATATTCTATTTCTATAATAATTTCTAGGTGGATGAAACATTAGGAAATCATGTTACTTGTTTTCTACCATGAAGAACACTTTAGAATCCATTTGTGGTGGGGGGAGTGCATGTAACATTAAATTTAATCGCTTCTTGAAGTATCTGAGCAGTGTACCATTTGAGGGAAGATAATTCCTGTTTAGTTGAAGGTATATTATGATATCTCATGGATACTAGACTGAAATGCTGACTTAGTTGAACTCTTAAAGAGCAGTATCACAATTACTCTATACACCCTGGGCATTCTTTCATATCCTGGTTCCATTCCAGATCCAGCAGTTAAGAACAGACTCATGTGAATACAATGAATGACAAATCAGTTCCAGTATAATGGTGACATTGTGTGCATTTAGTTGAAGGTATCCTCTTGAGGGAAGTTCAAGAGGTGTTTTGTGTCAAGTTTGTTCAGTTAGTGATGCTAGGGATCTGTTGTTTTTCTTCAAAATTAAGAGCAAGCAAGTAGCAAATATTTGTTTATAAGAAAAGGGTTGTTGTTAGTCATTATGTCGCAAGCTGATGTCATAGAGACTACCTGCAGTCAGGATGCTTCTTCCCCCCAGTGTGGAGGGGCCTTTGAAACAGACCCAGGACACACACGGCTCTCTCCTCACACAGAATATCAATGGCTGCTGGACCCAGTCTCCAAGTTGAGACTAGAGACACTGTCCTCACCATGCCCACAAATGGTTACTGAGACCAATGTTTAATTTATTAATTGACCCACTTATTAAGGGTTAACACAAACCGAAGGATCAAGGCTCAGGAGACGTAGGCTAGGGATATGTCAGAGAAATAATTCAGAAGTACTAGGCCCATATTATTAGCCTTTATTATTAGCCGTTACCTCCATTATTTAGATGGAGAACAGCTCTGGAATCAGAATCTTTAGCTTCAGTAGATAGCTTCCATTGGATTAAATTGACATCATAAAAAATCTACATTTCAGTCTAGTATAGGCGAGAAATAATACGTTAGCGATGATTGCCAGCGTAAGTTATTTGCCATATGTGACAACATCCCATTTTTAGGACATTTAAGCTATCTTTGGGCACAGTACCACCTTGGCTGATTAACTGTGGTTACTGCAATACTGTCCTGTATATGAATTCCACAGGCCAGCTTCCAGTCTGCTGAAATTACTTTGACAAATAGCAAATGTTTTCTGAGTGAGATAATATTTGTAGTGTTGCTGGGCTGTTTATAGTTATAAATAATGTAAACTTCTGTTTTAATCCTATCCGACAAATGGATTGGGAAGCAAGTAAGAAATTCTGTAGCTATCGTATGATGGAATAGAGAGCAATTGGTTTTCCTGGGCAGAACAGGCCATTTATACCTCAATATTAAGTGACTCCTTTGGTGATCACAGCTGCATGAGAAGTACAGGAGCAAAATAAAGCTATTAAATTTTTCCTGTGCATAAGGACAGCCCAAGGATTTTAACAATCCCCACTCCTTATCCATAGTCCTCTTCCATTTCTTGTCCTGACTTGCAAGTTAACATTAAACAATGCCCAGATAATCTCACCTGACGGGGAACAGATGAGCTGTTCCAAATTTGAGTGACTGCTTGTGCTGTTTACATAAATAGATGAAGTTGTTGTTTCTTTAGCTGCCAGAAATACGGTCACACTTTCAGGATCTTCATTTAAGACATAATCTACAGTTTTATGGGAGGTTGTCAGTATACCATTCGTGTCATCTCCTCTAAATTAGTAGTGAGTGTCACCCATATCTGAGTCTGGCATTTCCCTGTTTCAAAGAAAACTGGAGAGTTGGGGTGAAAACACTTGGCTGTGACACCCTTGGCAAAAAAAATGGGCTTTTGTGCCCTACAAAGAGCAGTAGTATTCCAAGAATGCTGATGCTGTTTACTGGAATGTCTTGCTGTGTCTGTGTTTACTACTCTGTAAATACACTCTAAGTAACATCATATGCAGTATGCATTCATATTATACCACAGGGAAAAGAATATTCACACATCTAAAATACAGATAGTTGTTTTGTGATTGATGGTCAACCCTGAAGGTTTTCTAACAAGTTTTTTTTTATCCAGGCATGAAAATTACGCATTCATACAAGTTACAGGACAAACTTTAATATTGCCAAGTATTTTTGTTAGCAGTAAGATTTCATTGTTGGATTACCCAGGTGTTTCTGAAATTACATAGAAGCCTGGACATCAGAAATCTGCTTCTTTTGCTTCCATTTGTAGACAAAGCAGGTACATTAAACTTTGAGTGTTTCCATTCACATTGACCTGGCAGGAACTGAGCTTGAGATCTGTAGATAGATTTTGGACAGAAAAGTTACTGAAGTTGAGATGAAATGTCAGATGTTCTAATTCGAGGAAAGCAGTGTAAATGCACATCTTAAGTGTGCTGGTTTACAGCATGGCTCTTTGCTGATTTCATCACTCTTCTTACCTCTGAGAAAAAAATTTTGTTCCAGTGAAAGATTTCCACACTGCCCACCCCATCCCTTCTCCCTGCTGTAAAGAGAACACAATGCCTGCTTTTCAGGGCAACTGTATCTTTACCTAGCTTGCTTTAGGTATATGTGCATTTAGCTTTTTTTCCTTCCCCCGCTCTATCAGCCAGTGGTTTGAATTGGTAGCACAGATTATATTTATTTGCCAAATATCTGTTACAGACTTTTCAGTTTGGGATTTTTTTGCCAAAGCGCAGAATAAAAATAGACATATCATAAATGTAATACCAATTCTTATGTGTAATACAGAAAACCTTAGCTAATAATTTCTTGGAAGGGTTTGAAAACATTTATGTCAGCCAGCTTGTGAAGCAAGGAAGCGTTTACAAATAGATTTTAGAGTACTGAAGATGTACAGTGTTTGCTAAGCCAGCACAAGCATTTTATTTTGCCTTCTAAGTTTTAACCTTCATATACATTCCATGTTGCTGATATACTGCTTCCAGGAGCCTGTAATCTGTGCCTGCAATGTATACATTATCTGTATTTAGGAAGTGCTCTAGTGATTTATTTTTTTTTTTTGGCTGCAGAGGTCTCCATAGCTTTAGTATCATGTAAAACTTGCTATGTATTTTAATTGTTTTTTATAATAGATATGTTTGTCAATGTGATGAACATTTACCTTAATAGCCTGACATGGGGGGCTTCATTTCCTTCAAAGAAACTCCAAAACTCAAACTTGGTTATTTCTTTAGGTGATCGTAATTTAGTTTTAGTAGCTGGCAGGAGTTTAAAGTCATGACTGTTCTTTAATAATACGCTCGTTCTAAAGTAGCTAATAATATAAAATAAGCTATTAAATAGAAATGTACATATATATTTAAATGCTTTATTATAAGTAAAGAGATAAAGTTTACATTTTTCGTGAGTTTTTCTAGAAACTGATACCATTCTGTCTTCCTGTTTCAGACTAGAAGATGAATAATCTTTCCTTTAGTGAACTGTGTTGCCTGTTCTGTTGTCCGCCATGCCCAGGAAAAATTGCCTCCAAACTGGCATTCTTACCTCCTGATCCCACATACACACTCATGTGTGATGAAAGTGGTAGTCGCTGGACTTTACATCTCTCAGAGCGAGCAGACTGGCAATATTCTTCTAGAGAAAAAGATGCGATTGAATGCTTCATGACTAGAACAAGTAAGGGTAACAGGATTGCCTGTATGTTTGTGCGTTGCTCACCTAACGCCAAGTACACTTTGCTCTTCTCACATGGAAACGCTGTTGACCTAGGTCAGATGAGCAGCTTTTACATAGGACTGGGTTCACGGATTAATTGCAACATATTCTCGTATGATTATTCTGGATATGGTGCGAGTTCTGGGAAGCCAACAGAGAAGAATCTCTATGCTGACATTGATGCTGCTTGGGTGGCTCTGAGGACAAGGTAAGACATTAGTTGTCATTTTTATTTTCAAATGGTTTTACTTAATCTGCATTGGTAGTTTGAATAGAAAAGCTGTATTTTAGGCTTAATGGATTTGAATTCAAGCAGATTGCTAGTGCTTTATGCTGAAGGCATTGTCCGTATTGAAATGGGGTGAAATTTAATTGGGTATGTTTCACTCTTGAATTATTAGAAGATAATTCTTATTGTCACAGTTGGGAGCTTCTCAGTTGGAACTCTCAGAAGGTAGGATAGAACTGTAATAACTGATTGCCAGTACTGAGGAACTGGTGTGATGTGGCTGTGCAGTTTGGTTTTTCAAATAATTCCACTACTTGCATTTTTTTTGTAGGGAGGGACAGTGGAAAAACTGTTACATGGCAAACTGGTGAGACTCTCTGGTTTTCTGTATGGTGATCATAGAATCGTAGAATGGTTTGGGCCAAAATGAACCTTAAAGATCATCTATTTCAAACTCCCCTGCCATGGGCTGGGACACCTCCCACTAGATGAGGTTCCTCAAAGTCCCATCCAACCTGGCCTTGAACACTTCTACAGATGGGGTATTCACAACTTTCCTGGGCAACCTGGGCCACTGTCTTGCCACCCTCATAGGAAATAATTTCTTCCTAATGTCTAACCTACTCTTTTCCAGTTTGAAGACATTAACTTTGGTGCTGTTGCTACATGCCCTTGTAAAAATTCCTCCCCAGGTTTCTTGTAGACCCCCTCAGGTGCTGAAAGGTGTTATAAGGTCTCTTTGGAGCCTTCTCTTCTCAAGGCTGAACAACCCAAACTCTCTCAGCCTGTCACCAAGCTATGTGGAGTGTTGAAGAATTTCCAGCAGGGCTAGAGCAGACAGGCTGAGAAGAGAAGACGCTGAAGAGACCTTATAACACACTTATTTTGATACAGCCTAGGATACAGTTGGATTTCTGGGCTGCAAGCGCATATTGACAGCTCATTTTGAGCTTCTTGTCAACACCCCAAGTCTTTTTCCTTAGGGCAGCTCTCAATCCATTCTCCACCCAGTCTGTATTTGTGCTTGGGATTACCCTGATCCAGGAGCAGGACCTGGCACTTGACATTGTTAAACTTCATGCAGTTTGCATGGGCCCACCTCTCAAGCCTGTTACGGTCTGGCTGGCTGGCCTTTCTTCCCTTCAGCTTTTTCAACACTCCACACAGCTTGGTGTCATTAGCAAACCTGCTGAGTGTGCAATCAGTCCCACTGTCTATATTGCTGACAAAGATGTTAAACAGCAGCAGTCCCAGTACTGACCGTTTGTTTCAGAATTCAGACTAGCAGCTGCAGCATTTCCAAAGATAGTTTTCTATAAAAAACAAAACGTTGTTTGTATTTTAGCAAAATATGATGTATGGGAGAGGTTGTAATTGGTCTGTGTGAATACATTATGATGGGAACAAAGGCCAGGAATTTGAATCGGTGGTGTTAGTTCAAATAGGTTAAAAGTAGACAAGGAAAAATGCAGATTGGAAGAATGTTGTTTCAGCAGTTTCCATGTTCTTATAACTCTAGTATTAGGGAAATAAAATATTAACATGAAAAACTCTGGGGGCATTCTCTGGTACCTGTAAGAATCCCAGGTGCTAAATAAATGCAGCTCTGAATACCCACTTCTTAAATTTAAGAACATTTTTCACCATGGTTTGTTCCATGTTGTTTCTGTGTTACAAGTACCCAAACTACAAATATTTTTTTTAATGCTTCACAATTATAAGAATAGATTTTCTCAAAAAAGCTTGCATCATATTGTGTATTTTGCACCCAAAAGCTATGAAAACCTGATTTTATGCAGAGCAGCATGTTACGATTTAATTGTTGCAACCTGAATACACTTTTTAATAGTATAGTATCAGGGATATGATTTTATGTAAGGACATGTGTAGAGACTCCTTAAATCCTGGAGCATGCTAGCTGTTGCAGTGAATTTAGAACTTGATCAAGTAATATTAATGATCTTCCTGTAACTTTGGAGCAGATTATTTCTTTTCAGTAAAATGAATGCACTGTCTTGCATTTATTTTACATTGTAACAAAGGCCTGATACTTATTTTTAAGGAAGTATATTTTATTAATACATTATGGTAGGGGAAATGCTTATCATCGTAAGCCTCATACAACCACAGGGGACAGGTATTCCGCCTCATTAAAAATCATGTGTACTGTGTTGTTAGATTAGGTTTTGGCATTTTTTTTATTACAGTGGAAAGCTGAGATATAACTATATCCATTCTGTAAGCCAAGAGCTGCAGCAGGTGTACTGGTGACTGTGGTTTGTAGTTGACAGGTGATCTGGAAGATAGCCACTTGGTGAAATATCCTCTAATATTGACCAAAAACATAATATTGCTTGTGAACAATGTGGAAGATAGTCCAAATTGTTTAAAAGTACCAGAAGATGGAAGAAATGGTGAGGAAGATGAAACTAGATAGTGAAACTTGTTTGTTTGAATCTGCTTACAGGCTCTCTTTTGTAAACTAATTTGTAATTACTGTCTCTTCTTCCCCCAATGAATATTTTGCTTAAAACCTAAAAGGAAATGTGATTGCAACTTCAGTTCTCACTTTCATTCTTGAACACTGTGTAGTTATAGTACTTTCCCTGATCAAATAAGATTGTTCATTATAATATTCCACCTGAACACCCTTGCTGAACAGACATTTGTGGGGGGATCTCTAAACATATTCCATTTATTTCCTTTTCTCTTATATACTCCATTTATTTGCTTTTCTCTTTTCCACTAAGTAATGTCTTCACCTCAATCCTATTTGATGTTTACATTTACTTATTTCTAAAGAAGGTTTTGATAGAAAAAGTAGTTGGGTAGAGCACACAAAGACTGGATTGTTCTGCTTAATTTGTGGATTTTACTTATTTATTTTTCCCATTGCTTAGAAAGTCATTGATGTTACTAGTTTCCTCTGTGGTACCTTCAACAACTTTCCGATTGGCAGAGCTAGTCTTCTTGTATTTGAATGCTGAATGTAGCAGGGAGAATTTCAGCACAACTCTGGATATAGTGGCTCACACAGTTTTGTTACCAGTCCATGTTTTTCTCTGTTCTCTGAAGCCCTGAGACTGCTCAGCTGTGTTTTATTGCTTGGTGAACATCTGGGCCAGAATGGATCCTTTGAGCATTTGCTACATCATTGATTCACTTTTCTAGCATAGCCTGTTCTGTCAGTGTTAGCTGGCACCATCTTTAATGTTTTATAAGTGTTCTGCAAAAACAAATTAATTCAGTGGATTGTTTGCAGGATGTATTTAAGTATAGCTGTAACTCCCTTGAAATTCATGTTGACAGGATGAGAGAAGAAAGGGATCTTAGACTTTTAAACTGTGCCTCATGGACCGTGATGGGACAAAAAAAATAATGGAGCAATTACCTTTGCAGGTTGATTGCAGCCACCCACAGCTCCCTGTATTCCCTGTTCTGAGAAAATGGTGTTAAAGAATCCAGCATTAAAAGGTGTTTCTGGGGTAGCTGAAATACTGATTCAGACTTAATCGTATAGTCAACACAGCTGCTGTGGTACAGAAGTTAGTGTATTGAATTTTATATCTTGGAAGGACAGTCCAGATGGTCATCTGATATTAGCACAACTGCCCGTGGGGATTTGACACCTACAGTGAAATAGTCTGGAGCTAGTACTGAAGATAGTGACGTTTGTCCAACACCACTTTCTTGAAAGTGGTTGCTGTAAGGGTATGTGAATATAATCATTCATGTAGATGAGTACAGAAAGCTGATTTGGCAGCAAATGGAGATTCTGAGTTGTGTCCCTGCTCTTTACCTGCTCTGAGTATTTTAATAGGAAGTAGCAGCTATCCATGTGGCTGCTGACTGTGAAGAAGATAAGGTGTTTCACTGTCACCATGTTTGGAGGGTTGCACATTGTTGCATATTCATACACACGGGACTGTATAGAAGCTGCAAGTGAGGACATTCTTTTTCTTACTGTCATAGCTACAAAGTGTTGAAATTCCAGGAGTCATTTTGGGATACGCCTGTTTTTGCTGGCCTGGCCTCCAAAGGCCTTTGATGACGCCCTAGCAAGAGTGGAAAGGTTTAACCAGCCCTAGGCAAATGCAGAGCAATTGGCATTCATTCAGAAACCTGGAGAGTTGCTGGAGTCGCCGCATGACCAGGTTTATCTTTATGAAGTCAAACGGCCTTTCCGTTGTTCTATATCATGGACTGTATAATAATTGAAAACCTGAAGGATGAATCTTGCTGTCAAGCTGATATGTCAATGCCCATAATTTGGTCAGCCAAATATAGAATCATAGAATGGTTTGGATTGGAAGGCACCTAGAAGATAATTTAGTTCCAGCCCCCTCAGAAGCACAGGGATACCTTCCTCTAGGCCAGGTTGAACAAAGCCCTGTCTGACCTGGCCTTGAACACCTCCAGGGATGGGGCATCAACAACCTCTCTGGGCAAGATGTTCCAATGCCTCACCACCCTAATAGTGAAGAATTTCTTTCTAATGTCTAATCTAAAACTACCCTCTACCAGTTTAAAACCATTAACCCTTGTCCTGTCACTACACACCCTGGTAAAAAGTCCTTCCACAGCTTTCCTATAGGCCCCCTTCAGATACTGGAAGGCCACTATAAGGTCTTCCCTAAGCCTTCTCTTCTGCAGACTGAACAGCCCCAACTCTCTAGGCCTGCTTCATAGAAGAAGTGCTCCAGCCCTTGGATCATCTTCATGGCTCTCCTCCGGACTCACTCCAAGAGCTCTATGTCCTTTCTGTGTTGAGGGCTCCAGAACTAGACACAGTATTCCAGATAGGGTCTCATGAATGCAGAGTAGAGTGGCAGGGTCACCTCCCTCGAACTGCTGGCCATGCTTTGTTTGATGCAGCCTGGGATGTGATTGGATTTCTGGGCTGTGAGTGCATGTTGCTGGCTCATGTTGAGCTTTTTGTCTACCAACACTCCCAGGTCCTTCTCCTCAAGGCTGTTCTCAATCCATTGTCTGCCCAGCCTGTATTTTGGATTGGGGTTGCCCCAACCCAGGTGTAGGACCTTGCACTTGGCCTTGTTGAACTTCATGAGGTTGACATGGGCCCACCTTTAAGGCCTGTCAAGGTCCCTCTTCATGACATCCCTTCCCTCCAATGTGCCAACCAGACCAAACAGTTTGGTGGTGTCAGCAAACTTGCTGAAGGTCCACTCAATCCCACTGTCCAGGTCACTGACAATGATGTTAAACAGCACTACTCCCGGTACTGGCCCCTGAGGAACGAAGGAGTAATATGAACCAGGATTAATACCAAATCCTTTTGGATCTTGGCTGGAAGTGTTTGAGAATTCACAAAATATATTGTTGGGTTTTTTTCATTCAAAAGTTGTGGGTTTTGTTGTTTGGGGATTTTTTGCTAAAATAGAAATGTCCTAACCTTAACTATCTGGAAGTAAATTGAGCTTTTATTTAAATTACTAGGGAAAAATAGGTCAATTTATCAGGAGAAGAAATTGTAAATATAAAACAAATGTACCAGTAGCATTGTAAGGTTTAGAAAGGACAGAGGAGGTGCATTTTTTCATTGCTACATGCATGTTCAGTGGGCTTGCTTCTTATAAAAGACATTTCCCTTTGTCTTCTGGTAATGTTATGCATTGTACAGACAAGAATGGGAATCTGCATCTGGGTGGAGGAAGAGCTGTATCCTCATTAATTTTATTCATGGCCTGGAATGTTGGTAGTTAAAAGGTGTGGAGTATGCTCATGCCCTTCATATTCTGCAATTTGTAGCCGCAATTTTTTATGTTATGTGCGTGATGATGAAAAGTTTTGAAATGCGCATTGAAAATTCCCTCAGGATGTTCTGCTTTGTTCCTTGTGCCCCAAGCACTGCCACCAGTTGTTTAAATGTAGGTGTTGCAATAGCTTCAAACAGTAGCATCTCTAGATCATCAATTGCACCTCTTCATTAGTGTAAGCCTGAGAGGAACTCTTGGAATGTATCCATCTAAGGCTGATTTTACTGATAGTTTATTATTGTAAAGTAAACATTCTTCAAGATTAACAGCAGTAGTTTGCAAGTAAAAAGTTTAATTTCTTTATGTGTCCCTTAGGTATATCAAGGGCAAAATGGCAGGTTTTGGCTCTTAAGAGCCTGCAAGTGCAGTAGTATGGTAATTTCACCTAGCGTTTGGTTGTTGAAGTAACTGAGGTTTTAAAAAAAACAACCCAAACCCGCTCATTACAGCCAGACATGCATTTTGTAGTTTGCATATTGCACATCATGGTAATGTGATGTATATGAAAGGATATAACATGATGAGTATCCAGTATATGAGGTATATGCAATTGAAGTATTCAAGATGATGTCAGTCAGACAGGGCTTTGAGCAACCTGATACAGTCAAAGATGGATCTGCCTGTGGCAGGTGGCTGAACAAGGTCCTCTTTGAACCTAAACTGTTCTTTGAGTCTATGAAAAGAAATAAAGAGGTGAACTGCCACTAAGACATCAGTAAAGTAAAGAAAAGGTTTTGTTAAGGAGACAGAAACATAAAATAAACAATGAAAGAGTTTCTACTCCAGCACATTGTGAAGCTTGTCACAAAGGAAAAAAACAAAACATAACATTGGGTGGTTATTCAGCAGTTCTTTTGCTGCCAGAAGATTAAAAGATCAAGTAGGAGTGTTCGGGGTTGCCTCTTTTACAAGAGACCACCTATATTTGACCAGCGTATGTAGACTTCCAGAAGAGAATCTTCTGTTAGCTTGGGTCCTGGTTCTAGGGAATGATCTGATGGTACAGTTACAATGATTTATTGGCTTGCTCCTTCCTTTAACCCACCAGTGACATGTCACTTCTTGCCTTGCCCTGAAGACAGCTTGCACAAAGGAGCAGAAAAGCAGTTGCTCCTGTACTTCCAGAAGAGATTAATTTTATTTCCTGAACTAGTTGGTGAAGCCTAGCAAGGGGCAACATGTGGCTTAAGATGCAAACAGGAAAGCAGTTCTCTTCTGTTTGGTGATAGCTTAGCTTTGTCGTGACATTAACCTGTAACGTGTGATGACAGGGCAGAAGTTTGTGAAAAGGTTGTACTAGCAAGCCTCTGTCAACAGAGGTACATTTAGTTGTATGTAAAAACTGCTCTTCAAGTTTCATGTGCTT
Source organism: Chaetura pelagica (assembly GCF_000747805.2). Lineage (NCBI taxonomy): Eukaryota > Metazoa > Chordata > Aves > Apodiformes > Apodidae > Chaetura > Chaetura pelagica. The sequence goes on along the minus strand of NW_009951918.1, from coordinate 1,316,957 downwards.
TCCAGGCATGTAGCCTGTAAGTGCATAAACATAAAAAGTATGACTCAGATGTTGAAAGAAATTGAAATCTCCATTGCTGTGGGAAAGAGAAAAATGTTGTGGGCAGCCTTTAAACTGCAGAAAATACCTATTCAAATTTTATGCCAGATTCAGTCCAGAATAACTTTTCCCTTAGGAAGAGTTCTTTCTCTGAGAAGATACATTTATGCACAGCTTCTTTAAAGATTTTGTTCCAAGGATTATGGCTTAAAACCCTGCAAACATAAAAAAACCCACCATTACCACCACCACCAAACTAAAGGCTTGTCTGTTCCAAAACAAAATTCTCAAGTTTACTTGAGTAGCTGATAGTGTTTACATTACTCCTATGATCATCATAATAAGCTTTCAAAGAAATAATCAGTTTTTACAGCATTTTTTTGACCTCTTGTCACCAGAACAGCTAGTTAGAGCATAGGGCTCTGTAAATGTTATGGTTCCCTTTCTCTGGATGGCCTGCAACTCCAAGACACTGATTAAGACAACAATATTGCTGCCACTTTTTCTCTTGATCTTACACTTCCTCATCTGGGAGGTGTGCAGTCAACTAATAATTTTCTAACAAGCTTCTTAGATTTTACAGGACTGATAAAAGGAGGAGTAGACAAATTTTATCACTAGGGAACTTGCCAGCAGTTACCTCTTCACTAATTCTTCCATTTTAGATTAAAACCTGATACACTGGGGAGAGAGGAATTCTGATGAACAGTTGGGCTTTTCCTTTTCCCCAAAACTTTTCAGAAGCCTGCTCAAGAGACGAGAGAAGACCGGGGGCAGACACAGCAGATGTTGTTCTCTGGTTTCCAAATTTCTTGGTTTGTTTGGTTTGTTTTTTTTTCCAAATGAGAATATTCAAAAGTCTGACTAATTTGAACCACCACTTATGCTGATTGGCTTCTCTATTTTACTTTTCAGACTGCAAAACAAATAATTTCTGGTGGGTGCTGTGGAGGCAATCTGTTTGGCTGTGATGGGGAAAGGATTACTTTAATCCAAATATAGCAAATGCTTTTCTTGGATTACTTTTTGTAGGTAATATTTAGCTATCTTTAGGCTGAAGGATTTGGATTTAAAAAAACAAAGAGAAGAGTAATGAGAAAGAGGAGAATATAGGCTCCAGAATATAAGTTTATAAGTTTTGCTTTAAAGTTCTGTGCAATGGCCTGTATCTTGTCAAATGCAATACCTGAGGAAATAGGAGTGCAATGATATGCAATGTTTGCTATTTGAGAACTTTGTTATATCACAACATGCTGTGCAAACTCCTTGCTGTACTAATGATACAAAGTGTGAGGTATTCATGTGAGTTTTATTCAGGTTTTATGAAAGGGATAGAAGGTCTTACTGTGCTTTCAGAATGGACAAATGTGATTTGAATTATTTTTAACTGGGAGAGAAAGGATAGGTGCTAAACTGTATTCTGGTGTTTCAGAAGAGGTAGGGAAATAGTGAAGAACTTAAATTTGGTTTGGTTTAAAAGCTTCAATTTATTGGTTTTTTGTATGTGGAAATTCTGAGAACATTTTTGTTAATCAAAAAGTTTGATTTTTTTTTTTATTTTATTTTATTCTCTGAAAACTGCTCAGAGGAGGAGGTCCTGCCTGTAGATCCAGGCTGTTAGATTGAGATTTAGTGTTTTTGGAATCTGAAGCTCATTATGATCCTAGAAACTCTTTCCTAGGGGATGCTGTTAGTAATTAGGTAGTCATGATACAGACAGATTCTAAGCAAGTGTCTGCACTAATACTTTGACAAGTTCTATATTTCACACCAGCAGAACACAATTTAAATAAATATATTCTTAGTCAAATAGACAATATTTGCTGTAATCAGTGGATTTTAGTCCCAATTTAGAAAGTTTATTGGGGTGTCTAATTAGTTCTCCTAGTGATACTTACATTTCAGTAATACTTAAATATCTTTTTGTTTGTCTTTAAATCTTTCTATATCGTTTGTGGGTTTTTTTAATTGCATATTACATACTGATGTAACACACAGGATATGTTTTTTGGCTTACTGGAAGGTAGTTGTGTATTTTTGTTTCCTGTTGGTTCATAATTTGAATGTCTTAATACATGTGAAATATCTTTTTTCCTAGTGCTCCTGATTTTGAGGCTTTTAGACTTCAGTAATTTTAGTTTTTGGTGACCTAGGCAATTGCCATACAGTTATTTAGCTCTATTTATAAGATACTGGACAATTTTTCATTACCTCTGTTTCTCTGGCCTTACTGGAAGTATTAATTTGATAACTCATTTGTGGGCATGGGGTTGGTGACCTAGCTTTGACAGAAGAGATGTGTGCATCCTTGTAGAGAGGTAACAGTTGTATTTTCTTTCACTTCAACTGAAAACAGTTGATTGTCCATCCTTTTAGGATTATAGCCAGTTGGTAAATATTAAACTGACTTTGTGCTATTCCACAGTGGTGTTAGGTAGTCTGCTCTAACTCAGGTGAAAATATATTATCCTGATAATACATGAGAACAATGTTTGGAGATTTGTTTTGGGTTTTGTTTTTTTTATGTAGTGCAGTGAAGTATCTTTTCCTATTTAAGGGACTTTCTTTCCCACATAAGGTAAACAAAGGTAGCCAGAGAGATACACTTCTGAACCTATACTGAGACTACTTTGTTAGTATAGATCAATGTGTCAGAAGCTCACTTCTGCTGTGGGCACTTGCCAGCATAGCATTCTGCTTAAAGGCTTTTCAGTGTTACTTGGGAACCAGCTGTTCTTTGTATCTCCACTAACACTGAAAAATACGCAAGATCTGACTTGTGTAAAGTGTTACTAGATGTTTGTTTACCTCGGTTAATTACAGGGGAAAATAAAGGTTTTATCTGACTAGGGGGGAGGCTTTCACTTTTAACATTGATTGGGCTGTCTTAATTGTGGGTTAGGTTAGGTATTCCTCTTATTAGCTTGCATGTAAAATCAACTGTGATGAGAAGGATGCATTTCAGCTACTACACAGAATGCATGATATTCTAACTACTCTCTGCATGGGCATGCTGAGTAATGTTACTAGTTTGCAGTTTGTATTAGGTATCAAAGAGTAAAACTGACCAAATTTTTGCAGATCAGGCCTATGCTCCACTTGCTGATAACCGTAGACCTAGTAAGGCTCTAATCAGTTTTCTGTTGTAGGTCCACAAGAGTTGCCAGTGGAGGCTTTCAACACAACTGCATTCACAAATCCTTATTTTAAAAAAATAAACCCATATTTCAGTATAATTCAGACATAAGGTAAAAGCTTTATTGAAGGTACAGAGTAATTAATTGTCCTTCTAAGTCAGGAATACTATAGATTATACTTGCTTGTTCTTCTACCAACTCCTGTTACATAGTTTGTCCTCTTCCAGAAATTTTGTTCTTCATAAATGCTTTTTTCCAGCCTTGCTGTGTCATTACTGTTTTGTCTGTTTCACTTTATATGCCGCTTTTGTTAACATTTTTTAATTTTCTAGGTACGGCATCCGCCCTGAAAATGTGATCATATACGGTCAGAGTATAGGAACAGTACCATCAGTGGATCTTGCTTCTAGGTATGAAAGTGCCGCTGTAATTCTTCATTCTCCACTGACCTCAGGAATGCGAGTAGCTTTTCCTGATACGAAGAAGACATATTGCTTTGATGCATTCCCAAAGTAAGTTGTAGGGTTTTTTGTTCTGCATGCATTTTACTTTATTACAGAAGCTTTGGACTAGAGAAACAAGTAATACGGAAAATGCTCTGACATTTCTTTCAAAGTTTAAAAAAATAATTGGAAAAAAATCAGAGTGAATAACAGTGAAGAAGAACATTTGATTTTAAGGAGTTTACAAAACTGTGTAAATTTGTTTTTCACATCTCTAATAATTGTAGTGGGTATCTGTTAAATAAGTGATTAGTTTTCCTGTATGTAACCCCTAATATCACTAATTCTAATGAGTGGTTCTACTCCAGTGAGTTGTTAATCTGAGTAACTGTGAACAAAGCCTGAAGGAAAGACTGGAAAACTAAGTAGATCTTAAGAAAATTCCTGTAAAGTATTTCAGAACTGTGCCACTAGTTGACTGTTACAAACTAGTACACTTATCTCAAAGTATCACTTGTATTTTGAGTAACTTTAAAGACTTTTTTTCCACATATGTGGCAAAAATATAAGTCTGAGAATTCTTCCATTTCGGACAAGCACTTTTTTGCTGAAAAACTCTGAAGTCCAGTGACTTTGCTTTTTGAAGTGTTTGTAGTAATTAACACCACTTTCAGACGTATTGTTCTGCAATTTGGAAGCTAGCAGTTTTCAGTAGTGTTTTTCCATCTGTGTAGCATTACATGTGCTCCTGTAATGGCTTCTAGGGTGTCAGAGAGATCTAATTTTCTAATTATTTAAACAACTTCAGAATTAAATTGTTAAAACTAGAATGTGTAACTTCAGAGTAAAATTAAGTCACGTCCTTCAATAATATTATAAACCTGTGTTCATAGATGCAATATTTTTCTTACAGCATTGACAAAATTTCTAAAATAACATCTCCTGTGTTAATAATCCATGGGACTGAAGATGAAGTAATTGACTTTTCACATGGCCTAGCACTATTTGAGCGTTGCCAGAGACCTGTAGAACCACTGTGGGTAGAAGGAGCGGGCCATAATGATGTGGAACTCTATGGACAGTACCTTGAAAGATTAAAACAGTTTGTGTCACAGGAACTGGTGAACTTATAGTATTCTTTGTATATTTACATGTTTTTTCATTTTGCTGCAAAACTGCCTGCCTTGATACATAACACAAGACCTGAAGGTTGTGTTTTCAAATCATCTTGGTTGCCTTCATTAAATGTACAGGTAATGATTTGTCAACATAATTAATGAAGGTTTTAATGCCAGTATTATAAACTGGAATTACATGATAATGCAGTCAAGCTTGGCAGTCCATATGACTCTGTGTGAGGTTTTTCCTTCTTAGATGTAAAAAAAAAAAAAAAAAAAATCACAAGGAGTACTGTATGAACTTTTAATTATATAAAATCAAATGCTGTCAAATCATCTTGGTTGCCTTCATTAAATGTACAGGTAATGATTTGTCAACATAATTAATGAAGGTTTTAATGCCAGTATTATAAACTGGAATTCCATGATAATGCAGTCAAGCTTGGCAGTCCATATGACTCTGTGTGAGGTTTTTCCTTCTTAGATGTAAAAAAAAAAAAAAAAAAATCACAAGGAGTACTGTATGAACTTTTAATTATATAAAATCAAATGCTGTAAAAGTGTTGCCAAATGCTTTAGCATATCAAGAACAAGTTTATAAATATTTTTTAAACATCTCAAAATGTACTGTGACTTATTCTGTTGCACAGGTGTATCTTAGAAAACAGAGTTCTCAGCAGTTGTTCTGTAAAAATGTAATAGCCATGAAGTTTGAGCAAATAATAGTGTATGTAATGAGAATGGACAGTCACTGGAAATGACCCATGCCCTGTTACAGGGGGAGAGGGTCAAAATGGATCTCTACATATTTCTCATCTTTTGCTATTAGTTTTACTTGAACTGTTCTGTTCTTGTGTTGTCCCTTACCTTTCAGGTTAAAAAATTTACACACTCATTGTCAGCAGCCCATAGCTTGCCAAAATAATGCCACAAGTTACCATTTTTATAATGTAAATATAATTCACATGACTGCTACTGAGGCCACCAATTGCATTGAAACCAGTGAGACTTGCAGAACCTAAAAGGCTTTATCAACAACTTAGTTCTAAACATTGATTGTGTAGACATACAGTATTTCATTAGAAGGAACATGGAAGTTTATCCAATTTTGTAACAATTTATGAGTCTGCAGTTGTCTGATCAGGCTTAGTTTTGGATGCTTTAGTGTAAAAGCTTACCATTTTTTGAGTACTGTATGGAAATTTTACTAATCACTCATGGATGGGGTAGGAGGAGGGGCAAGAAGAGAATGTTGCCATTTTTCTATTAAGTAATAGTAAAATAAACTTTGCAAGTTGCCTTTCCCTTGAATGCATTTTGCTTGAATAAAACTATGAAAAATAAATTTAATTATATGTAGCCTATTTGTAAATGAAGTAATATTCCAACAATACACACTGTGCTTCTAATTTTAAGGCCTTATGTAGTTTAATTGTTCTGTTTGGTTTTTGTGATTGAGTCTGTACTTAAATGGAGCTTCAAATATTGTGAAGATTTTGGTTAAGATGTATTGATTAACAGTAAACTATATTCCACATATATGCTGTTCTTCCTCTCTTTTTTAAAACAAGAAATAGCAACAGTTGCTTGTGATACCAAAGTAATAATTAACGGCCCATTTATTCTCCAAAATTTGAGAACTAAAGCAGCAAACCATTGTTACAAATTGTTGTCAGCAAACTTACCCTCCCACCCCCATGCCTAATCTCACTACTTTATGCCATTAAGCAAATAGGTTTTCTGCTGCAGAGCTGTTTACAAACATTCTTCTATAATTAATTTAGATTTTATGGAAATCAACAGTGACTTCTTACCTTGTGGTCTTTTGTTTGTTAATTGAATAGAAAAAAAAAATATTTATTTTCAAGCAGCTGTGTTCTTGTTTGTCTTTTTGATCAAGTGTGCTACAATGTGTTCAGAAGTTCAGATTAGCATTCAGGCACAATAATATTACACTAATCCAAGATTTTGTAATTGTGCTTAAGTAGTTATATCGCTCACCTTTTATTACATCTTACTGTATACAGTTTGATTTAATTTTCTTGCTACCTTCCAGCTGCTATCTCTGATATAGGTGGAAATAATTAGTTAACATTGAGTGTCTAGTTGCTTTCTTTGCAATGAATGAAATACATTTTGAGAGTTCCTCTTCCAAAGTTCACAAATAAAGAATGTAGAACTGCAGTGATAAGTAAAACAGATTGTCTGATAGTACTGCAAATTGCTGGGAAAAGATCAAGTGTCATCACAAGAAAGAACTCTCTCATTGTGTTAGGGAATATTATTGCACTCTGTAGTTGAAAAAACAGAAAAGGTGACATAGCAGTTTTTGTGACATAGCTTATTTTGTTTCTGTGCTTTGTTGAAGTAAAACAAAAGGACAGACTAAGGGTATTTTGTCTTCAGTAGATGCAGCTGTGCTGGATTACTCTAGTGAGTAAAGGTTCTGTTCTCTTTGGGACCACTTCTGTATGATAATTATTACCAGTTTGTTCTGGTTTGTATTTTATACCTAGATTTTTCAAATGAGTTGTTTACTGAAGGAATTAAAATTGGTTTTAGGTACAGCCTAGCTTGTATTGATAACTGTTCTATAGCAACAAGCTTGCTATTAACATAAAGCAGCTCTGAGCTGTTACAACTAAGAGGAAAACATTTGTCATGGTCCTTGTCTTGTCCTTAAACCATCCTATTGGTGAAATTGACAATGGGCTGTTGTTTTACGATATAAATGCAATTGTCTTACAGTAGATAAGAATTGATTCAGCATTCATTAACAAAACAATGTCTGTACTTTAGAGAAAAAGAAAAGAGTATTTTGTGAACCATGTGGTCTCTATCATCATTTATTTTTTTTCCTTTAGGAAACAAATATTTAATAGTAAACTGTCTTTTTCAGTTCTGGAAACGTTGGCAAATCAACTTTTAAAACAGCTTCATTTATTTATAGTATGAGATTACCTTCTAAAGGTGGGGTCTTTTGCAACATGTTTTGCTGTCTCCCATTCCCAGCTGCACATTACACATGAAAAAAATAAAAAAGCTCTCTCTTCCCTGTCTTCTTTGTGGCAGCAAATAATTATAGTTTATGCTCAGTTAGCTACTCTTAGGCTATTTAAAATTTGCTTTCCTTTTCTGTCACTGTGGAATTATCCAGGTTCTACAGATAGAAATTTTTCTTACTGTACATTAGACATTGTTAATATCTTAAATATAAAAGTAAGGAAAATAGTATTTGTGAACCAGAGGAAAAGGCGTCCTGGTTAAGTACGTAGCTGATCATTTGAGAGCACCTTTACAAAACAGTAGTTGGGGACGCTGGTATACAGCAAGCTGACCATGAGCCAGGAGTGCACCCTTACACCAAAGACTACCAGCAGCATCATCGGCTGCATTAGGCAGAGAGAGATGTGCCAGCATGTCGGAGATCATCCTACCCTTCCACTCAGCGCTGTCAGCAGAGGCATAGCTGGATGCTGGGTCCAGTTCTGGGCTCACCAGTGTAAGGAAGATCTGAATGGGGCAAGTCCAGTGCAGGGCCAGTGCAGAGCCACAGCTATGCCTGAAGGACTGGAGCATCTGTCATATGAAGAGATGCTGGTGCTGTTCAGCCTAGTGAAGAAAAGGTTTGGAAGGATTTTAAGTCTGTCTGTGAATATCTCGTAGAGGAAGTGGAGAGAGTTAGGCTTTCCCCAGTACTGTCCACTGAGAGGAAAAGGCTCAGTGAGCACACACTGAAAAACAGGAAGTGTGATTTGAACACTAGAAAAGATTTTATTTTTTTCTTCTGTGTGGGTGGTCAGACACTGGAGCAGTGTGGAAGTCTCATCTTTACAGATACTCAGAACCCAGCTGAGCACAGCCTCAGGGAACCTGCTGTAGCTGACCTTGCTCTGAGCACAGAGTTGAACTAGGTGATTTCAAGGGGATCCTTTCAACCTCGGTTTTGTGAAGTAGGGCATACAACTCCTTTACATGATTGGCACTACACATATTTGTGTGCCGTCACCACCTGTGTCTACCAGCTCAGAAGTGGAGACTGTTGAGTTATAAGAATTGTCTTAATTTAGTGCTACGTACTTTTGTTGGTTTATTTTTCAGTAACAGAGAGCAACAAAAACACTGCTATGGTAAAAGCCCTTTAGCCCTTAATCCTAAGACCAGCACTGTTTGTGGTGCTCTCTGAGACTGACTCTAATACCAACATTTATACTCCAGACAAGTGTCATCAAAGATCACATTGCTGCCCTACTGCAAAAGGAAGATTGAGAAGCTAGATGTAAAGTGCAGGCACTGAAAAAAAAGACGAAGTGATTGAAAGCTGTCTTAAATATTCTTAAAGACAGGAATGTTGCGTTCACAACCCTTATCCCATGTGCTTGACAAGCAGCAGAGGAGACTGAATGGTGATATGATTTGTTGAGTAATATCAGTTAATAAAGCTTGCTCTGCTTCACTTGGATAGTATTTGTAAAACAAAACTGAGGAGTTGTTTATATTCTCATCGGGGATCTTAAATAGTTCAGATTGTATTTGCTCTTTTTGATTGTTGGAAGTTAGAGTGGACACCCATTGAGCATAAGTAGCACCAAATTGACATTTCAGCATGAAATAGCCTTAAACTCTTAACATAATGGAACTTATTAACCAATTTGCATTGAGAGAATATTAATTATAAAACAGCCAGAGGAAAGAAACCAGATTTCCCTGTGAAGAAGCTCTATTGTATGCTGATATTAATAAATCCTACAATATACCTTATTCTGTTACTTTTAATGTAAGAGTTTTTATTTCTCAGGCCAGACCTCTTGGTTTTTCTTTGTCTGAAAGGAAGTAAAATTCTAGCATATTTCTGGTAAAATGGCAAGCAAAACTGCAACAAAAAGAGTAATGTAAAATAAATGTTCTTAAAAATTGATTATTCTTCTAACAAAGAAGGCGCCAACCTGAAGAAAAATGTCTCAGCATTAACATTTTCCCAAGATGTATTAGTGAAGTACCTTTAGTCAAAGAATCTATTTCAAAATAATTAGTGAACCTCAAAAAGGTTTTCTTGCCTAGAACAGGTTCTCTGCTTGTTAAGTGAGGCATCATGCAAATCATTCTTATTGTAACATTTCATTTTCAAATTTTTGCTTACAGAGGACAAATAGTTTTCTAACCTTCAGCAGTAAAGGGAAGGCGTGGAAGCGAGATGATGGAGTTATGAGATAAGTTTACCTTCCTGTACTTGAGAAGCTATTCTCAAAGAGGAAGCTGTACTGTGTCTCCTACTGGAGCACAGGGAATATCCATATGAATGGAATCAAGACTCTCATATCAGGACATTTTTTTTCTTCAAAAACCACAAAACCACAAACATTTTTGCCTGAAGTTTTCTTCTGCAGTCAGGTAAATAGTGCATTTATTATATTGATCTAAAACAGAATTATACCAAATATCCAAATGAGTCTTAAACTAGATCAGCATTTTACTTGATCAGTAATTCATCTAATACCTCCAAGACATAAAACAGCAGTGCTTTCTCAAACATTTTAACCATTGCAAAGGTCCTTGGTTGGTCATCTGTTTTTAACAATCATATTATCATAAGTGCACTTCAAATGTAAAGGGTTGTAAGTCCATCCTAAGGACAGCTAGGACAATGTGGACTCAAAATCCTGGTTTGGGCCAGAATAAAGCAGATTTCCTTTTTACTGATTTTTTTTTTTTTTCCTTCAGTGAATTCTCTTCTAAGCAGCTTGCAAGTTTTTCAGCTAGTGGACTGATAAGACTGGAATGTTTATATTTAGTGCCAAGAGACCAAGGACAATTTGTTCTACTTGATGAATCTTCTGCTTTCAATACCAAAGTAGCAGAAGAGTCATATCCACAACCTTCCATAGGGAGGAGTGAACTAGATGGACAGCAAAGTCGGCCAGATGTATTATTCCATACATGTATCTACCTAAGTTTTGGTATAAATTCAGAGATCACGGAAGGCAAGCCCTTTTTCTTCTTTCTCTTCTCATTCGTGGCTGGTATCCAGGAAGGACTCAATCTATCCCACCAACATTGAATGCATGTTGATCATGCACTCCTGACCGTCGTGACCCTGCCCTCAGCTCCTCTCTGCTCTGCCGCTCTCTATGGCACCTCCAGGATATTTCGGGACTGTTGGCAGCTCAGAAGATGCCATGGGAGTTGCTGGGGGTGGTGGGATGTGATATGGTTTTGCACGTTTCTAAACACATTTGTATATAATTGTACATATTTTCTTTTGTCATTAGTACTTAATTAAAGGTGTCTATAGTTTAGTTTTCAATCCTGAAAGTCTCTGTCCTTATTCTCTCTCTTCTTTTCCTACCTAGGTGGTAGGTAGGAAGGGGGAAGGGGATTGAGAGCATTGTTGTCACTGGTTTAATTGCCGATCCTGAGTCAAACTGTGTCGGAGTTTGGGCCCAACAGGACAACAAAGAACCAACCCTGTGGCCGCTCACTCAACTCCCCCCTGACACACACTCCACTGGGATGGGAGGACAAAGAACAGCTAGTTGTCGGACCTGAGTCAAACTGTGACAGGGCACAACAGGACAACAAAAGAACAGCCACGTTGCCACTTGCTCAACTCCCCTCCACCACACACACTCTGGGATGAGGACGACAAAGCTCATGGGCTGAGGCAGGACAAGGAGGGCTCTTCACCAATTAAACTCCCAGGCAAAACAGACTCAACTTGAGGAAAAAATAATTATTTAATTTCACACTAATCAAACACACACAGGACACAGACAACACAAAGAGCAGGCCTTGCATATGTTACCCCACCCTCCCTTCTTCCCAGCCCCAAATCACTTTGTTCCCAGTTTCTCTCCCTCCTTCCCCCCAGCGGCACAGGGGGACAGGGGATGGGGTTTAGAGTCAGTTCACAGGCTGGTGGTCCCTGCTGCTCCTTCCTCCTCAGGAAGAAGGATTCCTTACAGTCCTGCCCTGCTTCCCCACGGGGTCCCTCCCATGGGAGAGTCCTCCACAAACCTCTCCTTCATGAGTCCTTCCCACGAGGTCCAGAGCTGCTCCAGCCTGGGCTTCCCACAGAGTCACGGGCTGCTTTGGGAACAGCCACCTCCCCTGGCACCGGGGTCTTCCACAGCTGCATGATCCAAGTCCACTGGCAGTAAATCCAAGTTCACCCCTCCAGGCGCCTTCAGGGGAATGTTCCACCACATTCCTTCATGAGTGCAGGGGAACAGCTGCCATCTGACCATGGGTTGCAAGGAAATTTCTGTACCTTCTTCCCCTCCTTCCTTATCAGCCATGGGCACCACTGCCTCTCCAGCTCAGCTCCTTTCCAACCGCTCTGCTCAGGTCTTACATCAGTTCTTTTATACCTTAATGGCAGAGGTGTATCTATTGTCCCTCTAATGGCTCCTTGGCTGGTTTTGGAGCAGGGGCAGCTTCTCAGGTTCTTACAGGAGCCACTCCTGGGGCCCCTCCCCCACTACCAAAAAAACCCACCAAACCAAACCAGCACAAACCATGACAGAGTGTGGACACAACATCACAGGCAGCTTTTTCAGTACATTACTGATTTGAAGGCATATGATGTGTTGTGATTTTTTCCCTAAATCTTCATTAAAATAAGTCTGCTATGTCCAGCTTGTAGATTCTGCACACTATTCAGAACAGGAACAGAGGGTTGCTGGTCACTGGTTTGAAATTGCCTCCAAGATTGGTGCTATTTTGTTATATTAATTGCAATGTTTTCATTCATTAGAAGCACATTCACAAAATATTTGGGTAATAAAACATAAGCGCTGACAAGGCATTTTGGTTTTCAGACCTTTCTGCTACCCAAGGTGGCATGTGATGGTGCTAAAATTTTGCTACTTTAGTATTTGGCCAACTCTTTTGTGGCATGCTGTGAAGGACCAGGTATTTCCTTACACGAACATGAAATGTCCTTTGAGTCAGCCGACAAAACTGACTTAAAACGGCGTCTCCACGCGGCAGGAAACCCCCTCTGTGTGTGGGGGGGGGGGGAGCAGCTGCTGCAGGGGAGGAGCCGTGGCCGGAAGCAGGGGCAGGACTAGGTCTCGTCTGATTGGCTGAAAAGCCCGGAAATGCAAAACTGGC
>NW_009951918.1:1296211-1303785 GCF_000747805.2 Chaetura pelagica | reverse complement strand
CTTTGCTACCCAGCTCATCGAACCTGCACTGCCATGGTGAGACAATTCCGGCTACCCCAGCTTATAGGGGAAAATATAATCCAGCCATTCGGGCAAATCCCTCCCCTCTCCTTCCAGCGCTTGAATAAGATGTGTAACTAAGGTGTACCCATATATGTTTAATGTGTTGTAATCACTCCTTTTGAACCTCCTGCCCCAAATTGCTTTGTTTTCCCCACAATAAACCTTGCTGTTGTTAGAAATATTAGTAAGCACTGAGCAGGTTATTCACTCAAAAAAGTCGGGACATAAGTTCCTGTATCCTCTGTGTGAGGCGATACCACGTGTGGATCTCTCAGCAAATCCTGATAAGTTAATACACTCCAATAAGGAGATATAATAGGTCACGGATCGTGACACATGCAGTACAGATAAGGGCAAAATACTGCATGGTTTGCTTCCCAGAATTCTGTTTGTGTTGAAGTATTCATTTATCACTAGCAACTAGCTTTAGTAAAAGCCACCACATGGAAGAAGTTTTGCAGCCACTCAGGTAGTGTAATAAAGACCACTGTTGGAGCCAGAACAACAGGAGAGATGAAGAATACAGTCTTGAAAAACTGTGAGTTCCAGCTCTGCTTTAGTCATAGAACCCAGCACTCTCTCAGTTTGACTGTCATGACAGGTGTGCAATAGATAACTTCTTATTCTCTCATTTATGGCTCTTAAACAACAATAATTTGATTCATTCTAAAAGGAATTAAAAGTATGAATGAAAAGGAATTAATAAGTAGCTAAAGCTCTTCAGAGACATGAGATATCATAAGGCATGATAAAGCCATGAGGAGTGGCAAATAGGAATATGCAGTCCTGGAGCCACCTCCAGAATAAGGCAGGTAAGGTAAATGTTAAATTTAAGCCAAAATAATATCAGACTGTGCTGTTACAATGTGTTATTGTCATGCTAGATTTTCACTTAGTAACAGTAAGGACATGCATTTTACATAAAGCAGTGTTTGTGAACAAGAAAATCACACTCTATTTGCCCATGGCTCTCTGATTTGTGACATTTATGCTGGCTTCCTACAGAAACTTTTATAAACAGGTTTGTTTACATGGGCATTTGGGGAATAGCTACTCTAAAAAATATTCATATACGAACAAGGGTGTAAATGTGTGAACAAAATATTATGACTTGTTGATTATTGCTTCATCTGTGTTCAACATCTTATCTGGGCTGAGTTGTCTCTTGCTGTGTGTGGTATGTGAAGACTTGGCTACCCATTAGGATGCATGGGGTTTTCTTTTATTTAAACTTTATCACTTGTTCTGAATTGTAATTAGTACTTCATGACTTAGGTGAACAAATGGATTTGCTAAGTAACCAGTAATCACTAAGGTATAGTTGTGTGTTTAAGTATTTAATTAATATTTTTAAATATACACATTTCCATAAGTAGTTGTCCCTGCACAGAACACTCTGTAAGATATAGAGCAGTTGTATTGTCATATAGGTTCATTTGAGTCAATGGTGTGATCATTCGCAGAAGAGAGAGCGGCAGCAGCACCGGCAGCGGTGAGAGCTGTTCCTTTAAATTTACTGAGGATTTGAGAGGGAGCCGGGCTTCCCAGAGACGGTGAAGCCGGGGCAGAGCCAGGAGACCCGAGTCTGAGCGGGAAGCCTGCGAGGGAGAGGAGAGGAAGGCTGACGTGGCAGGGGGTGTGGCTGTGAACGGCGGCAAGGTTTAAAAAGCGGCCATTTGGCAGCCTCATCTGAGCACGCGGCAGCGCAGAAGAGAGAGCGGCAGCAGCTTCCGGAGGGGAGACACGTGGCAGGCGCGAGGGCAGGCGGAGAGGCAGAGAGCTGCACGAGGGCAGGCAGGGAGCAGCGGGTGCCTTCTCATCCTAGGAAAAGCAGACTAGTAACTAGATTGATCATGGTCACAACGCGGCCAAAACCCATTGTGAAGAAGAATGTGACCAGAACAAGTTTCAATGTGGACTAAACTTGGAAGAATCTTTGAGTCAAAGAGAAGGCTAGACTGAGAAAACTGAGAACTGAAAGGATTGGAAAAGATAATATTATAACTCATGATTTCTTATCCATAGGTAAATCTGTAATGTTTAGAATAACCTCTTTTTGAAGACATACATAATAAAAACAAATGTGGTGGTAGAGAAACAGTTTTGAATTCCTGCAGATTTGCTGAGCTGTGAATTCAGAAAAGGTAAACCTCTGAAAGAGGGAATTTAAAAGCATTTTAAAATGCAACATTTAGATAAAACAAATAAACAAATAAATAAGTGGTTATAATAGAAAAATAAAAATAAAACAAAATATGGGATAATCTGAAATATTCTCTTCCATTTTTTTAAATTTGAACAACAGAAGCTGTTACCTGTCCTACCTTACTCCTAAACACTGAAACCCAGAAAGAAAAAACAAGGGACAAAAAAACCAAACCATTTTACACTCCTACAAAATTACACATATTTATATTTCAAAGAATCATTGCATTCTAATTATTCACAGTACTGCTATGACTTTTCACTCTACTTTGAATTTCTTCCCCTTAATAGCAAGTCTCCTTGCTTTCTCTTTTAATGTAGCAATACTACAGAATCTAAAAGAAGAAAGGTAAAGAAAGAGAGAAAGAAGGATAGACTGAGAGTGAAAAGCCTGACAACTGTGTAACAAACAAGAACATAGTAGAAAAAAAATGTATTGTACTGAAGCTGAAAATTCTTTTTGAAAAATGTCAGAAGACCAGGTAGATTATTAAGCAATACAGTAAGATAATTATTTGTTTGCCTTGTTTGTACAATATTAACTACCTAATTTGTAAGGCATGGTGATAGAATTTAAATGCTAATAAAATCTTAACTGAGCTGATGTAATCACAACAAAACAGATTTTATATGAGTACATATCCTGTGTGGAAGGAACAAAATACCCAGCAGGACCAGAACCCTGGACTTCCACAGGGCAAACTTTGGTCTCCTCAATCATCTATTAAGGGAAATCCCATGGGACAGGGTGCTAGAAAATAAAGGAGCTCAAGATAGCTGGTCAACATTCAAGGACCACTTCTTGCAAGCACAGGATCAGAGTGTCCCAATGGTTAGGAAATCTAGTAAGGGTGCTAGGAGACCTGCATGGTTAAAGAAGGAACTACTGGGCAAACTTAAGTGGAAAAGGAAAATCTATAGATCATGGAAGGAGGGGCTGGTCACTTGGGAGGAATATAGGACTGTTGTCAGAGGATGTAGGGAGGCAATTAGGAAAGCTAAGGCCTCCTTGGAACTTAACCTTGCAAGTCAGGTTAAGGATAATAGAAAGGGCTTTTTCAAGTACATAGCTAGCAAAACTAGCAATAGAGGCAATATTGGCCCATTGAGGAATGAGGTGGGAGCCCTGGTGACAGAGGATATAAAGAAGGCAGAGGTGCTGAATGCCTTCTTTGCCTCTGTCTTCACTCCTGCAGGGTCTCCCTATGAGCCCCAGATTCATATAGCCCCAGAAGAAGTCAAGATAGAGGAAGAGTTTGACATGGTAGATGAGGATTGGGTTAGGGATCAGTTGAGTAATCTGGACATCCATAAATCAATGGGTCCAGATGGAATGCACCCAAGGGTGCTGAGGGAGCTGGCGGAGGTCATTGCTAGGCCACTCTCCATCATCTTCAGTAAATCATGGGCAACAGGTGAGGTGCCTGAGGACTGGAGGATAGCAAATGTCACTCCAGTCTACAAGAAGGGCAAGAAGGAGGACCCGGGTAACTATAGACCGGTCAGCCTCACCTCCATCCCTGGAAAGGTGATGGAACAACTTGTTCTTGTGACTATCTCCAGGCACATCAAGGACATGGGGGTCATCAAGAGCAGTCAGCATGGTTTTATCAAGGGTAAATCATGTTTGACTAACCTCATAGCCTTCTATGAGGAAATTACTAGGTGGATAGATGATGGTAGAGCGGTAGATGTGGTTTATCTTGATTTCAGTAAAGCATTTGACACCGTCTCCCACAGCATCCTTGTGGATAAGTTGATCAGGTATGGGTTTGGTGACCAGGAAGTGAGGTGGATTAGGAACTGGTTGAAAGGAAGGAGTCAGAGAGTTGTAGTCAATGGGGTAGAATCTGGTTGGAGGTGTGTTACTAGTGGAGTCCCACAAGGGTCGGTGCTGGGACCGGTGTTGTTCAACATCTTCATCAACGACCTGGATGAGGGTATAGAATGTACCCTCAGCAAGTTTGCTGATGACACTAAGCTGGGAGGAGTGGCTGACACACCAGAAGGCTGTGCTGCCATTCAGAGAGACTTAGATAGGTTGGAGAGTTGGGCGGGGAGAAACATGATGAAATTCAACAAGGGGAAGTGCAGAGTTTTACATTTGGGGAAGAACAACACCATGTCCCAGTACAGGTTGGGGGCTGAACTGCTGGAGAGTAGTGTAGGTGAAAGAGACCTGGGGGTCCTGGTAGACAGGAGGATGACCATGAGCCAGCAATGTGCCCTTGTGGCCAAGAAGGCCAATGGCATCCTGGGGTGCATTAGAAAGGGTGTGGTTAGTAGGTCAAGAGAGGTTCTCCTCCCCCTCTATTCTGCATTGGTGAGGCCACATCTGGAGTATTGTGTCCAGTTCTGGGCCCCTCAGTTCAAGAAGGACAGGGAACTGCTTGAAAGAGTCCAGCGCAGAGCTACGAAGATGATTAGGGGAGTGGAACATCTCCCTTATGAGGAAAGGCTGAGGGAGCTGGGTCTCTTTAGCTTGGAGAAAAGGAGACTGAGGGGTGACCTCATCAATGTTTACAAATATGTAAGGGGTGAGTGTCAGGGGGATGGAGTTAGGCTTTTCTCAGTGATGACCAGTGATAGGACAAGGGGTAATGGGTGTAAATTGGAGCATAGGAGGTTCAAGGTGAATATCCGAAAAAATTTTTTTACTGTAAGAGTGACAGAGCACTGGAACAGACTGCCCAGGGAGGTTGTGGAGTCTCCCTCACTGGAGACATTCAAAACCCACCTGGATGAGTTCCTGTGTGATGTACTCTAGGTGACCCTGCTCTGGCAGGGGGGTTGGACTAGATGATCTCTCGAGGTCCCTTCCAGCCCCTAAGATTCTATGATTTATGATGACCAAGGATTTTATTCTTGTTCATAGTAAATTATGTAACTGGCTGCAGTTTTTTCCTGTGCTTCCCTTTTGTGGTTCAAAGGGGTTTGTGGTTTTTTCCTGCTCCATAGGTCTTATTAAATAGGAAAATTGGTTATGATGATGGGACCTGATCCACTGTGTTAGGCTTCAGTGAAACATACAGATGTTCATTTTCACAACTACTATTACTGCAGCTTTCTGCACTATGTAGACATGTAGAGCAGCAGGGTATGGGTGCACAATGAAGTTTTTACTTGAGTAAACATATTAATTTCTTATATGTCAGTTTTTCTGCAATTACTCTGTGACCTTTCCCACAATATATGCAGGATTATCTGTGCTTCATCCTTTTAATTGTATCACACTTATGTATGGGTCAGAACATGCAAACTGATGAGCACCTATGGCACAGTAAATGCTTTCTTTGCAATGACTATTTTTTAAGTATTGCAGTGTGTCAGGTAAGTTGTCCATCTATCCTAGCATCCTGTCTGCAATAGTGATAGTCAGAGATGCTATTTAGGAAGAGCTTGCAGAGCTGTAAGGCTTTCTCGTACTCCACTGGCATACCAATATACAGAACTAGAAATGTTAAAGGATGCATTCAAAACTATGCCATTTAATATCTGTTCATCTTTTGTATACACATTTGTTTATCAACTTTTTTTAACCTCTTGATATTGTTGTTCCATGGCTACAAATCCATTATTTCTTATGCCATTGTAGGTGTTGAAACACCTAGGGTAATGACTTTTGGAAAATTGCAACAGCAGGGAAACAACTAAATAAATAATCTCAGACTTCAAAAAGCTTGTGGCCACTAAGTTGCATGTTGCCAGGCTGCTGCTTGTACTGATTGAAACTGTAGCAATACAAGAATTAATGTTCCCTGGCTTATGGTAGCCACCTGCAAATACTGCAGTCTTCCCTGATGTTCAGATTGTCTTGTCCTTTACACCTCTCAGATGCACCTATGCCTTGCTTCTTGCTGCAAGTTCTTACCAGCTCCTCTTATTCACCCTTAGGCTCTGTCTGGCTGTCTCTGTGTTACTCTCAGTGCTTCAGAAGACAGTTTCCTGCCAGAAATAACTTCTAACCTGCTGCCAGAAGTGGATGGGGCTCCAGTAGCTGCATGCTGTATTCTGCATTTCAGTGGCACAGAGGACCTCAATCAGGAAGGCACTTGCTGCAGCAAATGGTCAGCTATTCCTGCTTTCATAATGAGGGACTGTTGCCAAGGGAAAGGGTAGGCAGAAGGCTAGAGGAAACAGAACACTACAAAGGCACATCTCTACTCCCAAGTATTTCTTTTCCCTCTTGTTAGGGGAAAAGAAAATAACAGGAAAGAGAGAATGTGTAAAATGTAAAGTCCCACCAGGGAGAAGAAGAAGAAAAGGTTAAGAGGTGGGAGTAGGAGGAATGGGAGTAACAGGAAGGCCCAAAGATGGGTCTGCAAATCAGAAGGGCTTGTAGTTGGGTAGAAGAGGGCAAAAGAAGTAGAAAGAGACAGAAAAAAGGGAGATGCTGAGAGTATGGAGAGATTAGGACACAGCTAGGCAAAAAGAGAAAAGGAAAAAGCAGAAAAAGACAAAAGCAGCTAAGAGCTTTAGGCTTTACAAAACAAAATTTTTGAACAAGAAAGAGTAACTAATCCAAATGGCCATGGAGAATGAATAGATTGAGAAGTGCCAAATAACATGAGAAACAGGGGGGAAGAGGGAAAATGGAGAAATAAAAGGAAGCAGAAAGGAGAGGAAGTAGAGAAACACCCTACAAATTTACTCATTTTTTTCTGGTTCCTGTATTTTGTTATATGTATGTGGGGAATCAGTTTATTCTGATAAAAGAATTCAAGTGTCATGATGGCACATCCTCTATTTTTATTCCTTGAAGCAATTACTGAACTAGGGCTAGACCAGGGGTCTCCAAACTCTTTTTGATCATGCATCTCCATCATTAAAACATTTTTGTGCAGGCACCCCTAGTAGATGTTTAATTATTTATATAGAAGTTACATACATGTACTATTGTATTATTATGTACATTATGAAACATATATTAAAATTTTAAAAAAAATATTTTAAGGATAAGATAAAGGTGTAACAAACACTACTTACAAAAATTGTATTTATCAATGGCAAAGATCCACACTCCATAGGATTGTCTTGCACACACTCTGGGGTGTATTCACCCCCACACCCACACACTTTGGGGACCACTGGGCTAGACCCTGAAGCAGTATCTGAAGCTTCATTATGAGCTCTCTCCAAAGCTATTGCTGACATTTCTGATGGCCTTAGTGGTATCACAATGTGCAGGGCTGTCTTGACTCTTTGTGGCTGTGGAATCTCAGTGTGACTGCACTTGATTTTCTAGGTTTTTATCTTATTTTTTACCAGCTACAAGGATGAAGATTACAATTTAAAAAAAAAAAAAA
>NW_009951918.1:1290580-1296035 GCF_000747805.2 Chaetura pelagica | reverse complement strand
AAAAAAAAAAAAAAAAAAAAAAAAATGTGTATGTCTTACTGAAGGCAAGAAACATGATTTCAAAAGTTTCTAGTACTGCTATAACCAAATTAGTCCTAAAAGTGTTTGCAAAAGACATTGAGAATTTTATTCTATTTAAGGTCTATTTATATTTATATTTCTGAGATTCTTTGCAAAGTAGGATCAGTGAATTAAAGTTGAGTTGTGTAAGTCCTTTGATTTAGACCTGCAATCATGCTTTCTGTTGCAGAGGTATGAATAACTGCTTCAGGGATAACTTCATTTACATGTGTTAACCCTTAGTTTTCAAATGTATTCAATAAAACACATAATGTGACATTCAAAACTTCAGTAATAAATCACAGCAGGCTTTCTTGAGAAGGGTAAGTCTGCAGACAGCTGCCTTCATTTGTCATCTTCCCATGTGCTTTCCTGTGGAAATTAATATAGCAAAGGTTATGGGAACATAACAGCTGTAAGCAGATAAGCATAGACTTCTGTTTGAATTTCTATTTCTATTCTTTATTTCTCTTTAACAACAGTGTTTATAAAATTCATTTTCTTATGACCAGAAGAAGCAATTTCAAGCAGTAACAGAGGCAAATGTTTATAGTGAAATCCTAAAGCAACGGAGTATTTTAAAGTATTTTTTAGATTAGGTTAGGAGTGAAAGCTTTTAAACTTTCTTTATGCCCTCTGCTGGCATATGTGTGAATTACCGGACATTTATACGTTTAACATGTTAAGCCACAGCATATTGGTTACAGGCAGATTATCTAAAAGAGTTTTCAGTTCAATGGAAAGGCTCCGGGTTTGAGTGAGGTAGGAACATAGGAATTTATGCAAGCACAAAAATTGGCAAATTATTTTTCCATCTTTATATTAATTTATACTTATGTTTCATATATGTACTTGCAGTTTAGAGGTTTTTTCTGACTTCCTTGTCATTTATGTGTTTTCTTGAAAGAGTCTATCAGTGGTATTGACTATCCTTGTAAATGACTTAAAGATCAGAATGGGTAGATTCCAAAAGGATATGTTTAATCTTCCTGGGCTTCACCTTTCTGCTGAGAATATCAATTAAGAGACTAATCGTTATAAAATAGACAACAGTTTGCATAGAATTGACAGAGAAGATTGTCTTCAGTATGCTTCCCTACACTGGCAGCAGGCAATTCCTCTGTGCTTTGTTTTTAACTTTATTTATAAACACAAATCCATCATTCTTTTCATCTGCTGAAGTACTGGTTGAAGTTAACTCAAAAGATAACAGGGCCTGTATCCTGTTAGCTGTCTGCTACCTTTAAGTAATATTTAATGACTGCACTGTTTGTAAGACAATACTGGCAGAATGACAGGAAGACAATACTGCATTGTGAAACAGAAATTATATTATCAATAAGATAATTAAAAACAAAACAAAACTAAAGAAAACAATTTTCCTATAGAGCTGTGTGTAGACAGTGTATCTGGAGTGTAGTTCCAAATAGAATAAATTCTATAAAATTTTATAAGATATCTGTTTCCGTGAGGATGTTTATGAGTCTTTTCAACAAGGAAGAACTAGTGAACTCAAGCCCAGCCCAATCCGGTATATTAAAAACATATGTTGGAGCACAAAAACTCCTGAATTTATCCCTGGTCCTTTTGATTTACTTCCTGTATTTTGGACTGGCAAAGGACATACAAGTTATATCGCCAAAGTTCCAAATTCAAAATAGAAGCTAAAAATACTTATTTTTTGAAAGAAATTTTAGATTTTCGTGTAACCACAGAATTCTAGAGAGAATAGAGAGTCTGGAGACAGTAAGGGAAACATTTAATTAATCTTCAAGTTAATGAAAGAGGCATGGGAACTGAGAACACCAAGTGTGCTTGGGTTTGCACTTCTCATTATGTGCTGCTATTAGCAGGAGCCATTCTGAGATTCTGCATACTGGGGCTTGAGGAGTCAAGGACATGTGCCTCAGGTCATAATTGATGTGTACCTTGGCATATGTGAGGAGCAGATCACAGCTTTGGCCTCTATAATTCCACGACTTTTCTGAGTTTAGACCATTTGTAATCCAGAGGAGAATTCAGTGTTGCAACTGGAAGATTAAATATGTCGCTAATAGTCAGCCAGACTATATATATATACATATATATATATAGTGGTCAAAAGCTTTAGATTTTCCTCATCTATAGTAAGATGCAACTTTTCTGTTGCTAGCACTATCTGAATATTTAGAAGAGACTTAAACCGTGAGGAACTTCATCCTAAGTGTCTGTTCCTCCCAGTTCCTGTGAAAAGTTTAGAAATCATCATCTCCTTTTCTAGGGCTTTCTTATTCCTTGGCTGTGTTCAGGTCCAGGGGAAACAATATTTGCCTTCACCTGACTGTTCTGTTCAGATCTTAGATACTTCTCTAACTGAAGTTCTAGCTCAGGAGTAGTCCAAAGAAATGAACAGGCCTCCTGTGAAGTTTCAGGTGTTGTCAACTGCATAGCAAAAAGGTCTGCATTTTATTGACAAACTAAGAAAGAGGAAGTTTGTAGCTCTATGCTTTCCTCATTGAGAAAACATTGAAAAAGTTGACTAGTGAAAGGGTCGTTATGTATTCTGGAATGGAGTTGAAATTCTCTTAAGAAACCTCATTCTCCAGGCAAGTAATTCCAGATAGCAGGAATCTGTTTCACTCCAGGTTTGGACTGGAATATGGAATATTAAGTTGATACACAGTCCACATTTTGAAACTTAATTCTAGTGCTGCAGGCTTTCCAAGGCAGGTATTAAGGCTGCCTGGATACATTTGTATAGTATCTCACAGGAAACTTAAAGACACTGAGTTGTAAACATATCAAATAAAATAGGATCCCTTTTTTGAGGGATAACAGAGGATTGAAAAACCAAGGCTTAAGCTTTGGAGATCAAATAAAGTCATGCATTTAAAAAGAAGAGGCCATTACTACTGAATAATCCTTTATGCTTGTATCTAGCAACATGTCACTGAGTATTTGCTAGATGGATCAGGTAGTACTGCTTCAAATGTAATGGTATTCTACAAGAGATGTGAAATAACAGTATGCAAAGACATTTGTGTCCATTATCCCATTTTAATTCATTATCTCTATATCAAGTCAATGTTTTGCATTGAGGAGAATGCTTTAAAAATGAAAGTGATTTCTGTACTGTCTGGCTTTTAGACAATCCATGATTTATGGTTGCATTGCTCTGAATCTGAAAAAGTCTTTTCTTTCCCTGGTTACTTGTGACAGACAATACAAATTGTGAAGCTGACCAGCAGTAAGATGTTATAAAAAATGCAAAATAAACAGGGAAATGCCATTTTGATTTTTGTTGGTTTGGTTTGGTTTGGTTTGGGTTTTTTTTGTTTTTTCAATTTAAATGACATGCCACAAAGATGAAGCCACTATATAATTGGGTTGGGTTGAACTTGGCTGGACACCAGATGCCACCCAGCCATTCACACTCCCCTCCTTAACAGGACAGAGGTAGATAATAGTACTCAAGGCTGGTGGGTCAAGATAAGGACAGGGAGATCACTCACCAATTACCATCACAGGTAAAACAGACTTAGATTGGGGAAATTAATTTGATGTATTACCAATCAAATCAGAACTAGGTAATGAGAAATAAACCCAAATCTTAAAACACATTCTTCTCCCCCTTCTTCCTGGGAGATTTCTGTACCTCCTCTCCATGACTGGCTCAGAGGGATGGGGAATGGGGAGGTTCTGGTCAGATTATTACATATTGTTTCTGCTTCACCCTCAGGGGGCAGGACTCCTCATATGCTTCCCCTGCTCCATTGTGGGTCCCCATCACAACTCCTGCCAGCAAACCTGCTCCAGTGTGGGATCCTCTTGCCTTGGGTCCACAGATCCAGTGAGAAACGTGCTCCAATGTGGGCTCTCCATGGGGTCAGAGCCTCCTTCAGGCATCCACCCATTCACATGCAGAATTTTGTTTTTATCTCCTGAAAGGTGCAGGAGTCAAAAGTGTTAGACATTAGATAACTGGAATGAAGTAAAATAAAAAATTACCTGATAATCTCTATGACTGTGTAATAAACAATCCTGTTTGCATAGCAAGAGATTTGACTTAAAGTATCTGTAACTTTGGGGAACCACAGTATCCCAGTATTTACCTTTTTTATTAGCAGAACTGTGAATTTCTAAGGTTTTGTTGTCCAATTGCTGAGTGTTTCAAGAAGAGGACACAAGTTTTTTCAGTCTGAGACAGCTTCTTGTTTCAACCAGTCCTGCTCAAGAGCACCTTCTCTGGAAGTGTAAGTAGTTGTCATCATATACATTTCAGTATTTGTTTGCCAAATTCAACTCCTGAGTCCTTTGCTTTTAATTTTTTAGGATCACATTATGAATCTGGTTCAAGTACAGGTGGAGGTTTATTCCAAAGCTGGCATGAAACTCATCCCTACAGCAGAGGCCAATGAGAAGCTGCTGCACTGTTTAGGCCTCCCACGAGATTTAATCTGAACTCATGGAAAGTTCTAATAATTGTATTAGTTCAGCACCACTGGTGATTCCTTGTGCTTGTAAACAATGCAAATGTATGGTAGGAAACACCATGCTTCGTAGAAAAAGTTGGCCAAACAAGTCTTGTAGACGGGCTGTGTGACAGCTAAAGCCAGCAGGACCTTTTGAGTTCAATATCTGATACTGTGCAGCCATTACCTCTTGATTCTCTAAAAGCTTGGTTGCGAGGGTTTTTTTGTAGACTTGGACTGCAGCATTGTTTTTCCCAAGGCTTGGCTTAAACTACAGCTTAGTTTTTAATCTCCATGAAGTCTGTGTTCTGTATAATTCAGTGTTCTGGTTTGGTTTGGTGTGTTTTTTGGTAGTGAGGGAAGTGCCTCAGGAGTGGCTCCAGTAAAAAGCTGAGAAGCTCCCACAGCTCCAAAAACCAGCCAAGGAGCCTTTGGAGGGACAATAGATGCACCTCTGTGATTAACAGCTGAATTGAGACCTGAGCAGATATGCATGTAAAGAAGAGGGGTGCTGGTGGTTGGTGAGGAGGAAGGGGAAGAAGGTGCCATAGCAGACATTTCCTTGCAACCCATGGCGAGATGGCTGCTGTGCCCCTGTGCTCGTGGAGGAACGTGGTGGAACATTCCCTGGGGGCTTCAGGAGGGGTGAACTTGGCCAGTGGACTTGGATTTTGTGGCCAGAGGATTTGCTGCCAGTGGATTCTGATTACGCAGCTTTGGAAGACCCCGGCACCAGGGGAGGTGACTGTTCCCAAAGCAGCCCATGACTCTGTGGGAAGCCCAGGCTGGAGCAGCTCCAGACCTTGTGGGAAGGGCTCATGAAGGAGAGGTTCATGCAGGACTCTCTCCCATGGGAGGCACTCCGTGGGGAAGCAGGGCAGGACTGTAAGGAATCCTTCTTCCTGAGGAGGAAGGAGCAGCAGGAGCCACCAGCCTGTGAACGG
>NW_009951918.1:1284606-1290427 GCF_000747805.2 Chaetura pelagica | reverse complement strand
CCCCCTCGGGTGTGGGGGGGGGGGGGGGGGGGGGGGCCGTTGGGGGAGTTGAGTGAGTAGCAATGTGGCTGTTCTTTTGTTGTCATTTTGGGCCCAAACCACCACATTCAGACATGAAGAAAATCACTTTAACAGATACTAGGCTATCCATCTGCTCAGTTTCAGCTGAGAAATCATTGTCTGAGAAAACTTTGCTGTCTCAGCTTTGGACACATTATGTGCAAACATGAAGTATGTTCCCAGGTTGTTTTTTTTTTGTGTGTGGTTTTTTTGGGTTTGGTTTTTGTTTGTTTGTTTGTTTGTTTGTTTGTTTGTTTGTTTGTTTGTTTGGGGTTTTTTTATCCTTTTGCTCTGTGCAGTTTGCTCCATGGAATTTTGTGGAGGTAGGATTGAAATACAAAACGTTGGTGTTCATCCAACATGTACATCTGGCTTGTTTAGTAAATGTGCTTCTACTGCAATACAGTAAGCAACAGGGGAAGAGAGTGGAACCAAAAAGCAAAAGAGAAACACTAAATTGACAGCAAGAGAATTTGGAGGAAAATTAACAGGTCAACAGAAAATACCTTTCCTGATCTACTGGTCTGTGCCTTAAATGCATAAAGAATGGCAAGTTTGCACTGAGAATACTGTCTTGCCTTAAGCATGTTACATAATCAGGTATCTATTTTTCCTGGTTGTTTTTTGGTTGGTTGGTTGTTAATTTTTTTATTGTGGCTTTTTTGTTTGTTTTTGTTTGTTTGTTTGTGGTTTTTTTCCCATAATTGTTTATCTAAAATTAAACAACAGTGTTTGTTGAGATAACAGGGAAGTGATACTCAAACTTCTTCAAAGAGCTGGTGTGTTGTAGAGGTTATCGTTTTTGCACTGTTCCTATTTTGTAACTGACACAGAATAGGAACATGCAAGTAATCTGAAAGGCAGTTCCTTCTTAAAAATTTACTAATCTGATTGTGGTAGCATATGGTATTTACAAGTCATTGGGAAGTCTTAAGTAAAGTTTATGTACACAGTTCCAGCTCTAAACAGTTACTGTTCAGAAATAAGATCGTGGATCGTTGTTCAGTGGTGGCCAGCAACATTAGAAGACTTTAGAGATTATCTGGGGAGAGAACAGAATAAAAATACAGCAGATTTCTTAATCCAAAGTGAACTGGAGCACAGTGCACTTCTGGTTCTGTCATCTTTGGCTGAATAACAATGGCAAGATTTCAAACAGCTTACATGTAAGGGAAAAAAGAAATATATTTTGTTAACATGCTTCAATTGGAAAAGAGATGAGTAAGGGAGAATGTGATAGAGTGACACGGAGAAGGTGAGTAACTTTCTTTAAATGTAAGAACTATGGGGTATCTCATGAAATGAGAAAGGGGAAGCTTCAAACTCAACAGGAAGAGGTATTTCTTCCTACAAGAAGCAGCTATGCTGCAGAACTCCTTGTCACGGATGGATCATGGATGCTAGAAATTAAGGTGAATTCAGCAAGCAACAGATTAATCAGAAGCTAGTGAAAATATGTATATCGATGGTGACACAGAGCTGCAAATCATTGGAAGATCAGCAAGTAGTCCACCAAGTGTTGATGTCTGCTTACTTAACTTTCTTTAATACTCTTGTCATCCCTTGCCATCAGCTACAGTTGGAAACAGGCTACTTTCCTAGATGTAGAGGAACCTCTTATCTTGCATGGGTAGTTATATTTTAATATAACTTATTTTATTTTATTTTTTTAAGCAAACAGATCTGCAAAGCCAGTAATGGTCCTTTGGCTTTCACCTCAAGCTCTTGCTCTAGAGGCTGACTTTTAAAAAGCGTCATGATTTTTAGTATTATTGAATATCTCAACCTCATCTCCCAGTTGCTTAAGGTGATAAATGTTCTGCAGCACTGCAAATGCACCTCTGAAAATCAAACGGTTTCTGTCTGATGGGCAGACAGATACTTATTATTTTTACATTTGGCTGTCATTCATATAAGACACTTCAATTCCTGTTTTTTGTAAAAAACAAAAACAAAACAAAAAACCCAACAAAAAAAGTCAGGATGTTATCCTGTGCAGGGTACCCAACAGATAACTTTTCCTGTAACAGTGATTAGTGATTTTCCTTTCCTGAAAGGGAAAAAGTTCAGTAAGCCATTTGGTGACACTGTTGACAAAAAACTGAAAATTTACTGGAAACAAATCCGTATCATTTACATATAAGTATGACTGCTTTGGTACAAAACAAGGTAAGCAATTGAACTGCCTTATTCTACAATATTACTTAAAAATGTGTTAAATGGATTTTTACTGACTGTTAGAGAAGTTTTTTTCTAAAAAGAGGGTAATTTTGAGGACTACGGTCTGAAGGCCATAACAGAGTTGAGAGCCCAAAGCTTTGCACAAGTATTTGCATTAGCAAATACTCTTGTGCAAAAAATGCATATATCAGTGTTTGATGGAAAGTTCTATTTCAAATTTGGATTTAATGGCACCAAAATTAACATTACCTTGGAGTCCTAAGGTTGCAATTTACTGTTATTTTTTCAAAGACACAAAAAGTACTCCTACATGCATAAGTTTCTTCTTGGAGGAAGTGAGTAACCAGCAAATCCAGGTTTTCAGCACTTTTCATATCTGGTTTTGGCAACAATCTAGAAGCATTATAGCTTTGTTCTTCAGAGGTATTTATTAATGCTTTTAAACAAGTAGTATTCCTGAGCTTTTCTACTTGTGAGAAGATTTACATTGTAAAATATAATTAATAAAAATAAAAGCAAAGTACTTACAATGTGTTTCTCTGCAGTTTAAGTCTCTCCATCTTTCTCCAAGATTAAAACAACACAGTTTAGTCACATTTCTCTTTTCCTTGTATATATATGCTAAGGTGAATGCAGAACAGAAATCTGTGGTTTAAGTTCTTATCTTCATCTTGTAAATTTCACAGTGTTAACCAAAATCATGGTCTGCTAGGAAAAAATAAAGAGCAAAAAAATCAGGACATAAATTTATTGCATAGAAATACCTGTACAAGATTTTAAAGCGATTACACCAAGTACATGAGCTGAAACACAACTGATCACAGATATTCTAAGTAGTCTCAATGGAAGTCTGGCAAGCAATTATGTATTTAACAATTTTATTGTGCCTTATGGATTGTGGAATGTCTCATAACCTGTTGTATATAAAAAATTTCTGACAGATACGTAAAGGTCTGTAGATTGCAAGTTTTGACTTACAAGCACAGCACCCTGTAGTAAATTCTCATGGGATTGCCTCACCTAGCAGTTTATGCAATCAGTTTCCATCAATACTTAAATGAAACACAAGCGTGTCAATTCACATTAAATACATATTGCAGTGACTTCCTTTCAAGCAAAGGCTTCCTGAGGTGTCATAATACAGCAGACAATCACAGTCACAAGTTTTTCATAACACTGAACTAAGATGACACAATGACAAAAAATATTATCCCTATTTCTTAGTGTGAGTGGATGGATTTGTTTGGCAGCAAATTTTATTCAGATTATATTAAAAATTAATGCAATAGGAATTTGTTGCATTTTGTCTTTCTTCAAACTGCACTTTAGGAAAAGTATAAAAGGCAAAGCAGAGCTCCTATGTACCCATATTTGAATTACAGGTTTTTTTCTTCTTTTTTTCTTTTTCATTTTGTCTCAATTACCTGCTCACTGTCATGTTTCCATCTGTGTATCTCATTCCTCGCAGTTACCACATTCTTATTTGCTCTGTATTTTCAACTATTGTTTTAAAAACCCAATTTATTAATCCTTTCAACCTTCAGTGCAGCCTAAACTCCCATCATGAACAGGAGTTTTGAAATTATTTTGCTGATTTACTGTCAGTAGTTACAGAGAAGAAAATCTAAAGGACACTAAAAAATTATTACTTTTTCTTACTGGGTTTCAACAGTTTCTTATCCTTATATGAGCCAGAATCTTGGTAATCATCTGATGTGCTTCTCCACTGTAATTTTTTTGGTAACAGCCAAAGTGAGGGGGGAGAATGAAAGGATTTAGGTGGAACTCAGTAACGGGTCATTAGGGGAAGTTAGTGAAATTAACTCCAGGGAAGTTAGTGAAATCCTTGAAGGACCCAGAGAAAATACTGCAGTCTTGAGACCTCATGTGTCCTGTGTCAGCATCACTGCTGTGGGGTAGAGCCATTGGCATGGATTTAAAAGACTTTTAGTATAAAATAGGTAAGTGCTGAACCCAGACTTCCAAACTCCTGAGTGAATCCATTTGCCACATAACACAGGTTTTTTTGGTTTGCCTTTAATGTTATTAATTTCAGTAATAATAAATGAATTACCTAATAGCTTTCTTCACACTCTGCTGTAGATCTGTAAAAAGTAAGCTAGTTGTATATGCATTTGTTTTGAGATGCATAAGAAAAAGGCATGATTCTTTTTGGATCATGGAAGGGATGCTACACTGAAAGGGAAGGTGACAAGGGAAGATAGTACAACGAAACTGTTCCCTCCTAAAACCTGGCTACAGATTATCTCTACATTACACCTGTATGCATTTTAAACTGATCTCCTTTTAACTGTTGTTATATTTTGTTAACTGCTGTTAAGTTTGGTTGAAGCACAGTATGTCAAAGTCAGAACAGGCTCTTATCAAGACCAAACCTTCCCTCAGCCTAGGCAGCCTTTGTATTCTTTTGGAATTTAACTTCTTTGCTGCTCGATGTGTTAGACTCCCAAAGTTTATTAAAAATCCTTGTGTTTACTATGGTAATGTAAAACACAGCTACTATATGGAAAAGGTATTACCACTGAGTACCTGGGACATATGCCAGAAAGTCTTAAGTAAGGAAAGAAGTATGTATGTTTGTTCTCTTATCTCAACAGACCAACAGTAAGATATTCTGAATCACAAGGATGTGTATGGGAATTCAGAGAATAGGACATAATTTTAACTGGTAACTGGACATACCACTGTCTCCCCTGTCTCCTATTACCTCCTTTTGCTCAAAAGGACAAAAGCTGGCTTCCTACTTGCTTATTTTGAAATCATCAGGCTATAGTGACTGCATTAATAACCTCTTTTAAGTTTATCTCTTCCTATTTTTAAGCTTTGGGTTGTTCACTTGGCCAAGGCTTTTTCTCCTAAACCCCAGAGGAGGGTAATGAAAGAAGTTGCACCAGTTAGAGAAGTAATGCTTTTCTGGTTTGGTGTGTTTTTTGGTAGTGGGGGAAGGGCCTCAGGAGTGGCTCCAGTAAGAAGCTGAGAAGCTCCTCCTGCTCCAAAACCCAGCCAAGGAGCCATTAGAGGGACAATTGATACACCTCAGCGCTTAACATACCAAAGAACTGAAATGAGACCTGAGCAGAAGAGCACTTAAAGGAGAAGAGCTGTTCTGGGGAAGCAGAGACGTGCTGTTGGTTGGTGGGGAAGAAGGTGCCATAGCAGACGTTTCCTTGCAACCCATGGCGAGATGGCTGCTGTGCCCCTGTGCTCGTGGAGGAACGTGGTGGAACATTCCCTGGGGGCTTCAGGAGGGGTGAACTTGGCCAGTGGACTTGGATTTTGTGGCCAGAGGATTTGCTGCCAGTGGATTCTGATTACGCAGCTTTGGAAGACCCCGGCACCAGGGGAGGTGACTGTTCCCAAAGCAGCCCATGACTCTGTGGGAAGCCCAGGCTGGAGCAGCTCCGGACCTCCTGGGAAAGACTCATGAAGGAGAGGTTTGTGGAGGACTCTCTCCCATGGGAGGGACCCCGTGGGGAAGCAGGGCAGGACTGTAAGGAATCCTTCTTCCTGAGGAGGAAGGAGCAGCAGGAACCACCAGCCTGTGAACTGACTCTAAACC
>NW_009951918.1:1281600-1284388 GCF_000747805.2 Chaetura pelagica | reverse complement strand
GTTTGACTCAGGTCCGACAACAATGCTCTCGATCCCCCCTCCCCCCAACCCAGGTAGGGAAGGAGAGAGAGAAAAAGAGAGAGACTTGGCTGGATTGAAAACTAAACTACACAGCTTTAATTAAAACACTAATGAATGATACAAGAAAATATATACAATTATGTACAGATATGTTCAGGAATGGGCAAAAGCCTCTCACCTCCCCCCACCCCCAGCAACTCCCACAGCACTTCCCTGGACTGGGAAGAGTCCTGAGGAATCCCGGAGCTGCTGCTGGAGAAAGCAGAGAGTTATGGGGGTCAGGAGAGATCAAGCCTGAGGATCGACGGTGATGGATGAACAGAGTCCTCCCCGGACGCCGGCCATGGACGGAAGAGAAGGGAGAAGAAGAAGGAAGAAAGTTGTCTTCTGTGATCTCTGACCTTCCTCTGAGCTTACGTAGATATATGGAATGGAATATCTTTGGCCAATTTTGCTGTCTGTCTAACTCAGCCTCCTACGGGGGGGTCACAGATCTCCCCATAGTGTCTGAGCTGGCAGAGTGCAGGTGCGGCCTTGAAGCCTCAGTAGTTAGAAAAACATTCCACTGTCTTATCAGCCTAGCAGAACACACTGTTGCTAGCTACAAGAAAGCCTACTGAAGGAAAAAAAAATCAGCAAAAAGAAAAAATTGGCTTCATCCTGGCTCAAACCAGGACATGCCCAAAGCACGACATTATTTCCCACATATATATACAGACGTGGAGCATGCATGTATATTGCAACACACTTGGCTTCAAGACTACCTGAAGTACGTGGAAGTATTTCTACTATATGCCCCCATAAAGAAGTACTAGCAAACATCGACCCAGGTATCACTGAAATGAGCTCTTCACAAGCTTAGGACTGGGAATGTTGATGGGCTGTCTGTGTTACTTCATTCTTCACTGTGTACAAGTACACAAAAAGTTAATACTACCTTTCCAGAGAATAAGCAGTGTTTTGTGGTAATGAACAACATTTGAAAAATAACACATTGGAAGAGTTCTATTATTTAATGAGAACAGAAAACATACCCATCTGGCAAAGTAACTTTTTCAGATTTTTTTTTTTTTTTTTTTTGTGGAAGCACTGCATTAAGTGAAAATAATTTCTCAAAGAACAGGACTGGCTTCACCCTATGTAATTTATGTTACATAGGGTTTTCCATTAATTAAATGGCATGAACATAATTCAGCATTATTTTTTATACTGAGTTATATGATGAATGATAGTCGATGGGGTGGTTTAATATGAAAAAAAAACCCGCAGCTTTCTGAAGGTGAGATACATACTGAAACAGTTCGTGTAGTAATAACAGTACACCTACTTTTTTTTTGCTACAGCTTCACTGTACATGAGCACAATTTGCCCATCCAAATAGACAACTGAATTAATAATTGGACACATACATTTCATGGGCAAACATTTTTTACATGTGTAAAATGGATGTCCAGTGGCGTGCTGATTTTCTTTTTTTTTTTGTTACTGGGTTTTTTTCTCAGCTGATATGTTTGAATTTAGTATTAAACAAAGATAAACCACCTTCAGTTTCATTTCAGCCAAAGTAGTTGGCAAATATAAAATATTAAGTTTGCATGTGCATTTGTCAAAATGAGACAAAGATTTGTAATGACATGTTAGAAGGATTGCGCTCCTGGGCATTAAAAAAAATTAAATAATTAAAAAATAATAAGCTAAAGAACAAGGAATAGAAGCACAGAGACATGATCAAAGTGAAGATCAAACTGCCTCATATATACACCTAAGGGTCACTGTGGTTTAGTGAGAAGGGCAAGTCGGGAACTGTTGCAAGCTCTTCTGTGTCTGTACAGGCAAATTTCTGTCCTGAGTAAAGGATTTCTTCAAATCTCAGCCCTGAAAGCTGTTGCCCGAAGCTCCAGCTGTGCAGTGGAGCTGCAGTCACAGTCACTGCTGGAATTAGTGCAGCTGCTGGATCCCTCACGATCCCGGCATCCTGCAAGTGCGACTTCGCGGTGCGGTCGTTTGCAGCTGTACCACGCTGAATGCTGGAGTCCCCGTGAAACACCATAAGCGAAGAATCCTCGTATAACCCCCAAAATTTCAGGCGAATGGTTAAATTGATTTGCAGTTCATTACTTAGTCACTAGATGTCTCCGTATGCTGCAAGCAAACAGACTGGTAAACAAAGGAGAAATGGCTAAAACTAAAGTTACGTGGGGCAGGGTTTATAGGAATAGAAATGACTTATCGCTTCGTTTCCAGCTGTCTGGAATTTTCCCAAGGAAATAATAATGTCGGAAAACGCTGGCTGTATTTCCCGAACCAGTTCATTGAAAGCATTCCAACCTAGTCAGGGGGCGCTTGCTTTTTGCTTTTTTTTTTCCCTTCCTTCCTTTTTTTTTTTTTTTTTTTTTTCAAATTTTTAATAAGTTTGGCCCAACCTCGGTGCACTGGAAACGGTGGGAGGTCCCAAACTTAAGAGGAGCCGGTTGTCAGATCTACATCAACGCTGACAGCCTAAGAGGCTGCCTTGGAGCTCGCGGTTCCCAGCAAAGGTAAGTCCTGGAGTTTCACCGTCCGTCTTGAGTTTCTGAACCAG
Organism: Chaetura pelagica; assembly: GCF_000747805.2. Lineage (NCBI taxonomy): Eukaryota > Metazoa > Chordata > Aves > Apodiformes > Apodidae > Chaetura > Chaetura pelagica. The sequence goes on along the minus strand of NW_009951918.1, from coordinate 1,281,786 downwards.
ACTGACATTTTCAGCTGTGGAACAGCTGCGGGCATTGCTTCCTTGAACCTCAGAACATTTTGGGGCTTAGCTTGATTTTACTCCAAATCAGACTTAAGGGAAAAAAAAAAAAAAAAAAAAAAAAAAAAAAAAAAAAAAAAAAAAAAAAAAAAAAAAAAAACCCCCCAAGGGGGGGGAAAAATATTT
>NW_009951918.1:1252526-1280317 GCF_000747805.2 Chaetura pelagica | reverse complement strand
GTGGGCGCCCCTGGTCGGGATGCTCGCGGCATCCCGCTGGGAAGCGAGGCGGGGCTCAGACCGCTTCCACCCCAGGAGGTCCGCTAGGAGCTGTCCTGATCGGCGTCCCCGGATCACTGTGGATTGCCGTTCCCGTGCCTGATAACCAGCAGCTTGCTTTACTTGCCCAGGGGCGTGGAAAGAACATAGTAGGGAGTCGTACCAACGCTTCTGATACAAGAGGGTGTGTGGTAATGAATGTGCTACGTTTGTGCTACATCAGAGCTCAGGTGAGGAGTGTGTGCTGGAGATCCCTTGTTTATATTTTAAAAGTAACTTGGTGGCGCAGACTTATGAAAAGGGAACAGATTTTGCTTTTCTGAGTAGTTCTATAAACGAAATAGTGCCTGGGCCTTGACAGAGACAGTGCAGTAAGGAAGTTCTTCACAGTTCTTCACAAAGCAGTACTTCATATTTTTGGATGTCATCAGTGAAGCCTTGATGAATGACAGAAAAAAAGGTTGGTAGCAGCATACCTACATTACTGAGGTGAAATGCCCCATGAGCAGGGTAGGGAGGAGGTGAGGTTCATCTTGTTCTTAGGAGTGTAAAGCTCTTTGAGGTGCTTTGTCTACACGGATCTTGTGCACTGCCTGCATGGATGTGAAATCTCCTGCCAGTTCAAGTTTGTTGGGCCTGCTCGTCTCGCCCTCTCCCTACCGATGCAGCATCCACCTCAGTGTGTGCCAGGGGCTTGAGCTAGACGAAGCGTCCAGTAGAATAACAGTTTTTTGGAAAGCAGAAATAGTGCCCCCAGCTATGAAGGGATTCCGGAAAAGAGGAAAAAAGAAAAGGACAAGAGGGCTTCTGTATGATTCTTGCCAAAGTGAGATTGCAGAATATCTGAACAGTAGCTGTGGTGTGTTCTGTTTTAAGATGTGCCTAGAAATTTTTTCATTGGCAAACTGTAGGGTTTTTTTAATTATGTACATTAACACTTTAGCACCACAGTATTTTGTGGGGAAAGTGGTGGTGAGAGTTGGCTGGAAGCATTTAACCTGTTCATGAGATGTGTTGCTAATTGCTGGAGACACTAAGCAGTAGAGAATGTTGACCCCTGTGTGAAAAAGTTTTCAGCAGGCCCTGTAAAATCCACTTCATGTTTCCCAGCTGTAACTGGTCCCGTGACTGGAAGAGTTACCATTTGGTGGCACAGTTCACATTTCTTGCAAGTTGACGAACCAAAGAATGGTGCAGGGGAACAAAAACGTGTTTTTTCCTGTAAGGCGTGAGTATAAAAACACGGATAGCACAAAGGAGATACACTGATTGCAGAAGCTTGAAGAGCAAACTGTGGGACTTCCTTAGCTATTTTTCAGCTTTAATCTCTTGTTTGTTTGTTTTTAAATCTCAGTTGATACGTATTTGAATAACTTGTACTTGAAAGGCTGTCGGGAGGTTTTATTTCTTTGAGTAATGATGGGGTGCAGTGGGACAGGTGCTTTTCAGTCTGATTTAGGGAACAGCATTCTTCAAAGATGCAAATAAATGCCTACATACTTTGGACAATCTGGACTAGAAATAGATAATTCTTTAATTACAGATAACTTATTACCTGGCTTTTAATACTAACTACAGTCATTATTATTATGTGTCCAGCACATTGTAGAAAAATCTTTAATAAACAGTTTTAGCGTGCTATCTCTGTGCATTTTGTAGTCAGCCATTCAGCTTCTTGATGTGGAAGTCTTACTTGCAGAAAACGAGAAGTGTTCTGCAGGTTGTCGTTTTTCCTCCAAGTGAGGTAAGGAAAGGTGTATTGGAAATGTCAAGGACACTAATCAGTGACTCAATCGTGTGTGTCTTACTGACTGAGGTAGCCCTTTGCTGTCACGTTTATCTTACTTATTGAGTGAGGTAGCCCTTTGCTTCCCTACCCCTGGGAAGGCACTGACCACCTCCACGCTGGGATCAGAACTCCACCTCCTCTTTGTTCTGCCTTGCATGGGTGAGGGGAGGGAAGGCGGGGGAGTTGGGGAGGAGGGGAAGCGTGTTCGCAGGTGTTTGCCGGGAGCTGATGCCACAGCCTCCACAGCTGTGGAGGTGCATCCCCGCTACACCCCTCCCTCTCTCTCCTGATCCCGGCTAGAGGAGCTTGTCGGCTGACAGGTTACTGCATGCCTCTCTGTCAGGAATCTTGTCCCACAGTGTTTGTGGCGACTGTTCTGCACCTTTTGCATGCTTGCACCAATGACTTAAAATTGCTTACCAAAATCAGTGGGAAAAATATCTTGTAGTAAATCTCACTTTGTGTATTGTAAAAAAATTACATGGCAGGAGTGCAGTCTGAAGTTTATCAGTTAAATTCATTCTTTGCATTAGCAAGGTTGTTCTGTAAAATCACCTGATGTATACATCAAAACAGGAATAATATATAAATTGTAAATTACAGTTTATTTTTTGGAGTCAAGTCCTGATTAGAGTTGATCCATTTTCAGCTTGCTTTTCACTACTGATTTAATAGAGATGTTTTTGTCATGACAAATGGGAACAAATTGTTTGTAGATGTGAGTGTAGAAATCTGCAGAAATACCTTCTTGGAATAGTAATACTGAGAAAGGAAGTGGAGAGGGATTACAAAACTATATACTTCGAAGAAAGATGTAAGGGAGAAAAGGGATGTATTTGCCAGTAAGGAAAGGAAATACTGAAAACATTAAAGAATGCATACTTTAGAACTGGTTTTATTCCTTTGTTGTGAGGTAGGTTAACAAAAAGGAATGTAATGTAGCTCTTCTATCTTTTTGGCACATGGGATTAAGAAGAATTATAAAAAGATACAATAGTGCAGTCATACAAAATTACTGTCTATACCTGGCAGGATATTGCAGGGCTTGACTGTTGGGTGCAAAGTTCTTAGAGTTTCCTAGAAAGGAATTTACCACAGTAATCCAAAATATGAATGCAGCCTCCAGAGTGCATACTTAATGGTGGATTAGAAGGCTTTGTTTTGCTTTTGAAGACTTGCTTCTGTTTTGAGATATCCCAAATAGGTTGTTTGTGATTCTTATAAAAGGGAGATGGTGGAAAACGTTTCACTTTCCCTCCCCCACCCCCACCCCCAAAAAAAAGGATGTGTTCCGTTGTGTAATTTACATCACTGTGCCTTATTCACCAGGCTTTTGTTTCATGTAGTTCTGTGAGTCCTGTCTTAGAGCCATAGTGGGTGTTGGCATTCAGACATACAGTCTGGTTACTCTTTGTTAGCTTAGCTAGAGGAACTCTTTTCGCAAGACTGTTAATTTCTAAGACTTCGTGCTGTTGTGGTTTTAGCTGGTATGTGCCCTGCCCTTCTGCTGGAGGCCACTGTTCCTACAGCAAAATGAGAATTGTTCCCTTGTTTCAGCTGCCCTATGTCTGGTGTGATAGTTAAAGCCATCAAGTAAAGATGTATTTTCTGCTGATAAAGTCAACAGTCAATTGCAGTGACTGAGCTGAGCAGGACATTTGGCCCTTATAGGAGGAGGTGATTTTGGAAAAGTGAGAACAGAGGAAGACAGTTAAATGAGATCTTAAAACGTGAGAGAAAGATGCCCACATCATATGAGACCAAGTGTCCATTGAGACAATTAGTCGGTGTCTGACACTGATGAGTAATAGATGTCTGGTAAAGGTACTACATAATGATACTACTGCTTCCAGCATCCAACAGCCTACCTTATAAGGACTTCCTCAGCTCTAGGCAGTATTATTTATGCAATAATCCTTGACTGACTTCTCTGCTGCGACCTTGTTGCTCTTTGAACCTACGTACATTCTTGGAAGTCCATTGCATCCAGTACTGGGTCAGGTTCAGAAATCTCTTTGTGTCTGCTTTTTTTCCACACACCCTACCCCCCTTAAAAGAGACATGAACAGTCATTTGAATTCTCAGTGTTGCTTCTAGCTGTATGGACCTGTGTCATATATCCTCTCTCTCTTAGTCATCCTTCTCCAGGATGAAGGATCCTTCGGGAGTTTAAACAGCTAAGAGGTGCTGATGTCACAGCTGTTTGCTCAGTGATTTGAAGCTCCTAACTTAATTATCTTTTAATACAAACCCATTTAACTTGGCTCACACAAATGCAAGGCAACTCTGAAAGAATGTGGGTGTGCAGCTACAGCGATTCAGCTTCTTGAGCAGCATTGTTTTCTCTGTAGCTGATGCACAATTAAAAACTGCAGAGAGAAACCTTCAAGTAAACAGAGTAAGAGGGGGCATATAATTTGCTGAAATTTGAGGTGGACTTAAAAAAAATTTGGAACAGCTCAATAGGTTTACATGAGAAAAATATGAGAGTAAGTACAGAGAATGAGGATGAAGAGGAAAGAAACGGATAGGGAAGAGAGCATGTTATGCTACTGATTCATGTTTGAAATATAATTTAAATATGACAACCCACTGATTATTAGGTGATTCTGCCGATACACTTAGGAATTTCTTGGAGAGCTTATGTTTGCGTCTGTTGACCAAAGCTAAGTATGGGATCTGACTCTTCACCACTGTTATATTCTGTACTGTCATACATGCATATAATCTGTTAGAGAGCTTTTCTATTTCTTTAAGAAGAAAATAGGTATCTAATGCCACCTTTCTTCTCTTGAATGGATGACAGGCCAGAACTCTGTTTCATCAGTGATTCATAGCGCCAGAACTGGATTTCGCTTCTCTGAAATGTGTTACCATTACATAGAGGATTCTTCTGCAGTAGAAGCTGTAGCCAATTTGCATGGGTTTTGTGTGTTTCTAGAGAACACACATATCTGTAGGTACCACTTTTTTTTACTGTCAGTATAAATAGTTTAACTTTTTTTTTTCCCCTCTTTAGGTTTTTTTTCCCTAGCATCTTCATGTTCTCTCAGGTGGACCCTACAGACCCATTACTTTCACATGAAAGCTGTTGACTTCAACAGAGCTGTTTATTCGTCTAAAAATAGGCTTGTATTCAGAACTGAGGGAGACCAAAGTATTCTGTAAACTAACCCTCACTATGTCCCTGTGAGGCCAGTGACTGCTTTTTTTCTCATGTTACAGACTCAGGCCCCAAATAGGCTGTGGCTCATGCATCAAGCTAAGGGCAGATGTGTGATTAAAATACAAATTGATCTCAAGATCAAGAGTTCTTTATCTCTTATGCAACTTTCTAAATCTTTAATTTCTGAAAATAAGAGAAACAGTAAAAATTATTCTGTTCATATTGCCTATTCCAACATGTGCTGCATTTCCTACTATGCTCTTTTGGATCTTCTGTATTTAAGACATTGGTCAATTCACTTTTATGCAAAGAAACAAATGGTTTCTGAATTATTTCCACCAGGAGAACTTTCTATTGTTATTACAATGAATGAAGAAGAAAATGGACTTTCCCAGTTTCTAAGTGATTTGTAGAGAATAACTGTGTCTAAAAGAAACAATGAGGGGGAAAATTGAAGCCACTGAAGTGTCAGGCATCATTTTAGATACAGAGACCACAGCTGGATGCTGTGGCTTATGGCTTACGTTTCTTTGTTTCAGTGGATAAGATCTGAAGGTATTGCAAACATGTAAGAGCAGACTGAAAATAGCAGTGTCTCAAGGTCAGTTAAGGACACTTGAATGCTTGCAGGGTTGTTTTTGTTGTCCAGGAACTGGGAAAGATCAACTTCTCCCTGCACTTCTGCAGTAAGACGTGTCTCTGCAGAAGAGCTACGAAAATCCCTGAATTTTTTACATTAACTTTCTGGAAAGTTAGATATTTCATCTGCAGCATCAAGAGCTTTCCTGACAATTATGTAAGTGAAACCCAGGGAAACTATGGGTGAAGGGCAGAAGCCTGGTTGTCATTGGAAAGGGGAGCTATTTTTCATGTACAAAACCCCACTTTGCCTTTGATCTTTCAGCCTCAACCTTAATGGAAGTCTACCAAATGCCTTCTGAAGAAGCTAGGAGTTAAATTCGTGGCTCTTCTGTATGCTGTAAGCCATGAACCCAAGAGTGGTTTTGCTTTACATCCTGTAATTTCATACTTGTTCACACAGACAAACTAATTGCCACAGATTACCTGCCTCCTTCTCTTAGGAAGCAGTCTTCTCACCACCCTCTCCCCACTTAACTTGTGTCCTTTCTAATCCATAGATAATAACTAAATTGTTTTGCCTATCACCTAAACATAGGTGATTAAACTTTCTGTACATCTATATAGGTTTTCAATTTGCTTCTGACCCAGAGTCTTGTGTGGTCAAAAGGTTTAATTAGACCTGCTGTTGAAGATTAATTCTATCTACAGACCTTTTCTTATATGGTAAATACAGTGCATACTTCCAGTTCTGTCTCTCGTTCTGTGGTATTTGGGGAAGACTTGTTTTAGGAAACACAGTCCTCAGCTCACATAGTTTCTAGTGACTGTGTATTATGCAATTTTGTGGGTTTTCTGTAATAATAAATCAGTAAAAATTAATAGTTACTTCTCAGGAAATTCAGAAAATCTGGTGCAATGTAACTTACTTTGGACAAAGTTTTATAATTCTTACCATGTTTGTATCTCTGTTTCTCAGTGATTCTGTTTGTCTTCTGATTTTCTTCTGAATCTGCTGGGCAAGGAAGAAGACTCAGTGGGGGCATGCAGCAGACAGTGTATGTGATAAAAGATGCCCAGAGTTTTACACTTTTTAAAGTCAGCTGGGATTTTTCAAGCAGTTAAAACATTGTTGTGATTCCTACAATTACTTAGCTGGGTTTGTGTTTTACTGTACACATATTCTCTCCAGCTTGTGTACACATTGGTGAGGAAGTAGGTTCCTACAAACATGCTGTCTGTCATGGTGAATAGGTGTATTTTCAAAACAAGCAGTGGAAATAAATGTGGAACCAGATAGGAAAACTTGTGGACACCCAGTCTGTCTACTGGGAAATACTACTTTTCTAATGGTGAGGTTAACATCTGTTGAACTGTGGACTTCTAAGGCACTTGGAACGTTGCTTTGAAATGATCTCCCATTGTAGTTCACCAGCTTGGAGGCTTGTGAAGGTGTGCATGTCATACATACTTAAGGAGTTTGTTTTGCACTGCTTTCTGCTTAGCAACTGAAGCTCCTTAGGAGCTTTTTAATACTCATTTCTTGTCCCTTTCTCTTCTGTTGTATTTCTCATGGTCCTTTGGTCTCCCACCAGACAGGTGCCCATGCCAGCACGCAGCAGTAACCAGTGTGGCATCGTATGACATAGGGGAATATTCTTGATGTGTGTGGTTTTCTCCTACCTCTCCTCAAGCCTTTTCCTTAATGGTGATTATACACTCTTAAGATTGAATGTTGTTGTACTGTCTCAGCACTACAGATGGTGGTATTTGATAGCCCAGAGCAGCAGAAGTGGAGTTTCTTCTGGTTTCTCTTTTATTTTTAAGACTTGTGAACTATGCCTCCTTAAAATAAGCTGTAAGGGAAGAATTAATTTATTTGCTTTGTATAGAAGTAAGTGTACTTTGTTTACAAAGTTATGAGAAGGTGCCAAGGGGGTGGGCATTTTCTAGTGTGTTCTACATGTTTTGTTACACTAAGCATTTGACAGCAAAAAAGTGTCAAGTATCTTGGTGTATTTCTCATGTTTTGAGTGGTGTCAGGTGATGTTTTGAATTGCCTCATGAAAGAATCCAATTCCTTTCCAAGAAGCAAGGCCTGAACCCTGTAACAGATAAGCTCACTGTTCGCATCTCAGTCTCAGGAGGTTCAGAAGTTATCCCTTGGTTGTACAGTGCATATACTTCTGGTTTCTGTTGGTGTGGAACAATGTGGGCTTGTGTGAGTGTGTAGTAGTGGCTGAAGTTAAAAGTGGTGAATGAGTACGTGAGGAGACTGGAGATGGTGTAGCCTGTTCAGTGGCTCATTGCAGTCTGCCTGCTGGGGTTTGCTGCACACATAGCTCAGATGCTTTGTTGGCAGAGCCAGGCTTGCAGGTAATCACTGTTTTTACTTATATACCATGTAAAATAAAGTCCTTTTTTTTTTTTCCTTCTTTTTTTAAAGTGGTGTAAACTGAGTTAGCTGATATGATTAATATGAGACATTTTTTCTTGCTTGCTACTGTTGCCAGCAGGGGTGTGTAAGCAGAAATCTGGTTTATATGGAGTAGCACAACTCTTGGAAAAGAGTGACATGCAAATAGTGTAGCCTTCCAGCAGATGAGTTGTAATGAGCACTCTCTGGGCTGAAGCGTCTGAGGTGCTGTAGCCGAATCTCTTTATCAGAAACCTCCTTTGTACTTGTGAGCTGAAAGCACATACTTACGTGTGGCCCTGACTAAAAGCTGTCGTGAATAACAAATTTTAAAATATTGCATAATATCCTGTTGAAGGCTGAAGGGCGAGAATTTTGGGAATACTGAGATAGCACTCTGCCTGAATCACATGGGAAATAACATTTCACAGAATCACAGAATGATAAGTGTTGCAAGAGACCTCTGAGGATCATTTAGTCCAAACCCCCTTGCCAGAGCAGGATTACCTGTAGTAGATCATGCAGGACCATGTCCAGATGAGTTTTGAAAGTCTCCAGAGAGGAAGACTCCACAATCTCTCTGGAAAGCTTGTCCCAGTGATTTGTTATCCTTACAGTAAAGAAATCTTCCCTTATGTTTAGGTTGAACCTCCTTGTTTCCAGTTTGTGACCATTACCCCTTTTCCTGTCAGTGGATGTCACTGAGAAGAGTCTGGTCCCATCCTCCTGACACCTTCCCTTTAGATATTTACAACCATTGATAATATCTCCCCTCAGTCTCCTCTTCTCCAGGCTGAACAGACCAAGCTTTCTCAGCCTTTCTTCATATGGCAGATGCTCCATTCCCCTCATCATCTCTGTGGCCCTGTGCTGGACTCTCTAGAGTACTTCTTGTCCTTCATGAACTGGGGAGCCCAGAATTGGCTCTCCAGGTGAGGTCTCACCAGGGGAGAGCAGAGGGGGAGGATAACCTCCCTTGACCTACTGGCCACACTCTTGTTAATGCACCCCAGGATGGCATTGGCCTTGTTGGTGCGAGGGCACATTGTTGGCTCATGGTCATGCTGTTGTCCACCAGGACTCCCGGGTCCTTTTCCCCAGTGCTGCTCTCCAGCATGTCAGCCCCCAACCTGTACTGATACATGGGGTTGTTCTTCCCCAGGTGCACTACTCTGTGCTTGCACTTGTTGAATTTCATTAGGTTTCTCCCTGTCTGACTCTCCGGCCTGTCTAGGTCACACTGGATGGCAGCACAGCCTTCTGGTGTGTCAGCTACTCCTTCCAGTTTTATGTCATCAGCAAACTTGCTGAGACGCCACTCTCTCCTTGGACTCGGTACCAACTCCTGGGGAACACCACTAGACACAGGTCTCCAATTAGACTCTGCCCCACTTAGCACAACTCTGAGATCTGTCCTTCAGTCAGTTTTCAGTCCACCTCACTGTCCAGTCATCCAACCCACACTGGAGATGAGCCTAATCTGCCTGTAGTTACCTGGGTCCTCCTTCTTGCACTTTTTGAAGATGGAAGTGACTTCTGTGATTTCTACAGGTTGAGTTCTGTATTACTCTGTTAGGTAAGGTAGGTGGTTATAGGTTGTGCAATAACTTGACTATTAGTGAAATTTCTCTGAAGCAAGCTGCAAAGTACAGTACTGCATCACTCTGTATACTGCAGTAAAATTGTAAAAGTGGTAGTATTTTTGTCTGCGCCTGCACCATTAGGAGGAGTTGCACAGATTATGAGCTTCTTTAGTAGACCTCTTGCTTCTGTGGATTTAGGACATCCTGATGACAGGAGCCAGCTCTGGTGTTTTTTAATTTTTTTTTAACTGTAAATGGTGTCCTAGAGCCTTTTATCTCAACACTGTTTGCCTTTAAAAAAAATAACAACAAACAACAACAAAAACCTGAACAAATAGACAAAAAATCCCAACACAGCATAGGCACAGGTCAAAGGGAAAAGACAAAACTTGGCTGAAGAAAGAAAAGTGTTACATGAAAAATTCAGGTGCATGGGGACTTGCAAGGAAATGTGTTTAAATAGCTCAGCTGGATCTTCCCCCATGCACTTTACTCAAACTATATTTGTGCAACCAAATAACTGTGCTCTGTAGGGTGTGAAGGGCTGTATAGCCAATTGCTAAACTTGTGTTTGTGTGATGCTATCTGAAGACTTCCACAGAGTGGAAGTAAGTCAGTAATTTGAATCAGGTTATCAATGTGTCTTAAAGGAAAGGCAGTAGTTGCTCTACAGGATACAAAAGAACCTTCCTTCAGCTGGAGAATTTCAAGAAACACAGGAAAAGGGAAGGAAGTGTTGAAATGGTTACTCCTGTTGTAATGGAAAAATATAGAGTAAATCTTTCGATTGTCTTAAGTATCTCCTTATTGCCTTTTTTCAGTTTTTTTTATTCTGTTATGGGTAAGAGACTACAGTCTCTTTTCCACCCATCCTTGGGGTGACCTGTGTGTACATGTGAGTGGGATAGTTGGAAGACTTTCGCAGTTTGCAAAATGAGACTTGCAAACAAGGTGCAATGCTTTGTAGAAAACAAAGTCTGCTTGAAATACGACAGAAGTGGTTTTGGTGTCTGTTGCCAGGAATGACTGATTTAAAGGGCTAGCAATACCTTAAGAAGTTTTACTAAGCAAAATTGTGATAAAACATTTGGTAAAAGCAAGTTAAGTTTTGCATAACCATTTTGGATTTTGTTAATGTAGCTGAGCAGTTAACAAACATGTTAACTCTACCACTTTACAATGAGCACTCTGTAGTAATTTAGTCGGTGTGATAGATAAGTGCCATATGGCATCCTATGATTCTATCTGAAAGATTTTTAACTAACTTTAAGGAATTATTGGTCCAAATAATTTTAAAAAATTTCAGTGCTGGATCAGATTTCTTTAAGTTTTAATCAAAAAGATAGTTCAGTGTCTGTTTCAGCTAGACAAAAATAATGCCTTTGAATCAGTTGAAAAGCTCCTGCACTATTCAGCTTTTGACACCACTTCTAAAATGTAGAAATGATAGACTATTCACTGCTGAAACATGATGAGTTGAGTGCAAAGGCACATGTGGTGAAAGCAATATGTTCCATGGTGCTTGTAATACATTGGGCTATTAAGTTTGAGAGCAGAGGTTTAGGTTTGGGAAATAGATTCTCAAAGAACAGATAGGAGAATGGTGAAGATCAGTTTGCTACAACTAACAGGTGCAAGAAACACTATTGGAGGATTTGGTGTAACCTTTGCACTCTGGCATGGCTACTCCAGTTAATGTTTCAGTGCCTTTATTGTCATTGTACATATAACTGGAGATGTATTGTCTCCCTTGAAAAAGGGCAATCCAGTCTGTTCCGTAATTACAGCTCTGTGAAGTATCAGATTTTGTAGTATGGGAGACAAAAAGCTTTTTTGCTCCTTCTCAGAATAAGTTTATAGTTGTCACATTTTTCCTTCACCAGCGTGTCTGGCACTTCAGAGTATAGCTCAGACTTCCTTTTGTTAATGGAAGACAAAGAGTTTTATTTTCATAATTAATTTTGCTATTTAATACATGACTTAGACCTAAATCCCCTTCAGGATTTGGTTTAGAAAGTTAGGTTTCGGTTAACTGAAACTTGAGCAGCCTTCTCAAAAAATTCCATGCCTAAGAAACATTAATTAAAAAAAATTTAAAAGTTAGGCCAGCTTTGTGAATACTCCATACAATACAACACAATTGACCAGAAGGCCTGAGAAAACAGTCAAATGCCATTTTGCATCTCTTAAAGCAAACCAGAAAAGTGTGGTAAGTTAGAACTGCTGCCAAGGATGGGCTGGGCAGTGGTGGGTTTGGTAGGCTTTCCTCACTAGTTGCTTCAGAAAAAGATGGAAACAATACCAGTACCTGAAATGGAAGTATTATTCCCTTTTGGGTAACAGGTACAGAGATCTAAAGCAATTATGTTGCTCCCAAGCTTCTCAACAGCTGAAAAAAAAACACATGAGGTTTGTTGAGCAAGTTGCAAGTAACTTTCTTACAGGACTATTCCTGAAGCACCTTTGCTAGCAACCACATCCCACTGTGAGTAAATTAAGCATTCGCAGGCTCTGTATGCCTCAGCTAAGTAGAATTGTTGACTAAATTGCCATTAGCATGAATATAAATAAATCTTGTTTGGTATTTTACATATTGCATTTAAATTATTTTTACTGTTGCAAGTGTGGAAGAAAGGCTTGTCTCTCTCAGGATCTTCTCCATAAAGGCAAACAATGAGGAGTTTGTTCAGCTTCTGCGTGCAGAAGAAATACATTTAGGCATTCTTTGTATAAGCGTGGGGAATAAGGGGCTGCTAGCTTTCTTGTTGTTCAGCCTGTTTCTTAATTGCACAGTACAAGTTAACTGTGAAAACACCGTGTGAAAAATACCTGGTGGAACTATGAGGAAGTGGCCTGTGCTGTACTGCATTCCCATACCAGATGCTTTTGAAATTTTGTTGAAGATACAGATGCACTGTTTTTTCAAGTTGTTAGAGCATGGCAAATGACCAGTAGTAACTGAGTGACTGATAACTTTGTAAGTAGCCAAAGTTTCAGTGGCTGTTCTTTTTAAGCAAGCATGCAGCCTAAAATTGCTTTTTTGTTGTTGTTTTGTTGTGTTTGTTGTTGGGTTATTTTCTTTTATGTATTGTACTTTGTATTCTGAAACCCTATCTCTTATTTTTTTCCCCTCTGTATGTGTGTGCCTGTTCCAGTGACTTTATAACATGCAAGACATTGATGCCAGGGGGAGCTCCCCTGCTTTCCTCCGGCCTCAGAATGGGAGCGGTCACAGGTCTTCGGGGTATGTCCCAGGGAGGATTGCTCCTCTCCGCCCCCCGCCGCCCTCGCAGAGCCATGCTGCAGCTGAATTTACCTCTGCAAGACAAGAAGCCCGGACAAGACTCCCATCCTTACCAGTGTATCAGCATCGCCGCCAAGTAGAAGCCGCTAGGCATAAAAATACTCTCATTTGCTTTGCCATTTCTAGCCTTTCACTTTTTGTTGCACTGGGGATCATTTTGGGAATAGCTTCAAAATACGCTCCAGATGGTAAGTTCTTCTGCAAACAGAATCATCCTTTAAGTTATGGTCCCTGTGAACTCAGTGCAATAATTCAGCATCAGGATTAGTTTTATCTTAAATAAATCTTAAGTGCAAAAATAGGATGCTTACTGCAACTTTAAGACAGAGGGAAGCTGAGTTTGGAGGTGAAGATCAGCTCCTTTATCTGTTACCAATGTAATTTTTATGTGTTTTTACTGTGAATTATTTTATTACCTTACATGAAGCAAAAAGGCGTAGCAGTAAATGGGGACTACTGTTGAGGGGGAAAGAAGTACTAGTGTTATGTAAGAGTGATTTTTTTTTTGTGTTCAGAAGTAGCTATCTGATATGTTCACAAATTGCAGACAAAACAAAATCCCTTCTGTTTAAGCAGTAGTTAAGGAAGGTAGTAAAAGTCCTAGAGTAAAACCATTTTAAAATCTGCCCGAATTTACACCAACAGTGTGTATTTGCTTTGTTTCTGCACAAATTAGACAGTGACCTTTTTGATCTAGTAGCCTTGATTTTTTTATATATTTTTTTCGGCTCCTCTGAGAAAAGTGGCCACCTTTCATGGAATTTGGAAAACCTCAAAAATGTGTCGGTGGTTATAAAATATGAACAGGTGATGTGATTGACTGCTGATCACTAAGTATACATCCCTCTAGCTGAATACTACTAGGAGTTGCACTTGCTAAAGTTTGGTGGTGGAGTTTGGAGCATGGGTTATTTTGTTGTGTTGTTTTTTTATAAAGGTAGAAGTTGGGTTTCTAAAAACTACACAGGGTTTTGAAGTGAAACTGTTAACTGGTGTAACCCAACAGACTTAGACTCACAGAATCACAGAATGGTTTGGGTTGGAAGGGGCCTTAAAGTTCATCTACATCTAACCCTCTGCCGTGGGCACCACCCACAAGACTAGGTTGCTCCAAGCCCCATCCAACTTGCCCTTCAATACTTCCAGGGATCTGGCATCCACAGCTTCTCTGGTCAACCTGGGCCAATGCCTCACCACCTTCAGAGCAAAGAATTTCTTCCTAATGTCTGACATAAATCTTTCAGCTTGGAACCATTACCCCTTGTCTTTTCACTACATGGCCTTGTAAAAAATCCTTCCCTAGCTTTCTTGTAGTCCCTTCAGGTACTGGAAGGCGCTCTGAGGTCACCCCCGAGCCTTCTCCAGGCTCAGCAACCCCAACTCTCAGCCTGTCTCCATAGCAGAGGTGCTTCAGCCCTCTGAGCATGTTTGTGGTCTCCTCTGGACTCCCCCTAACAGTTCCATGTCCTCCTTAACTGGACACAGAAAGTATCTATACTGTTGTTGGGTTTTTATTCTTGTTTTATTTGGTCTTTTAAAATTAGGCCATAAAAACTGAAAAAAAACCTCCTAATGAACCAACTAGAAGGGAACTTAATGACAAAGGTGTAGAGGTGGGGGAATGAGAGAGAAAGGCTCAATGAACATGAAAACTGCTGGCTGCCAGTGGTGGATTGAGTGAGCCCAGACTGGTGGATGGGCCTCCTGGCCTATGGTGGACCTGGAGGCTGGTCTGGTGGTGTGATGCTGGCTGGATGCTCCTGTGCAGGGGTTGATGAGGAGTCTTGCAGGGGACTCCTGGCACTGTACTGTGGTGTCAGAGGAACTGTGCTGGAGGTGGGTCCACCTTCATATGTCTTTGGGTGGGTATACCTCAATAGGTTGGGTTTTTTTCCTCTTCTTCTGTATTGACTTCCATGGTCTTCTCTTGGTCTTGAGGTGGGTCACCTCCATAGGCTCAACCCCATCAACCACATGACCCAGCTTCATCTTCCTTCATGGGCCCTTCTGCCATCTCTCCTCTCCCTTAATCACACTTTGGTTGCCACCCATCTTGACGCTGACTTTTGTCACTGGACATCTTGGCATCCAGGTGCCTTAAAGTATAAAAAGTCCTTCCTCAGCTTCTTGCAGGGCCCCTTCAGGTGCTAGAAGTCCACTGTAAAGTCTCCCCAGAGCCTTCTGTTATCCAGAAGAATTTATTTAAATTCTCCAGTTTTACAGATGCATCAGGTTTTAAAACCCAGTAGAGTTGTTTTAAGGTATGCCATAACAAAAAGCAAATTTGACTTTATAACTGAGTAGATTCACTCAGGAAAAAAAAAAAAAAAAAAAAAGTTAAAATTTCAGAACAGAAAAGTAGACAAAAAAATCCTCCAAAACACAACAAGTCAAAAATTAAGCTACAGGAGATGGAGCTGAGAGGCCACACTGGTTTCCTAATACTGGTTTAGGTGCTTTGTTCCACTTTAATCTATTCCTGCAAACTAGCAGGAATCTCTGAAGACAAACTCTCCTTTTATAGCTTCATGTCATGCCAACATATCAATACCAAGAGTTGGGAACTTTTTTCCAGTATCTCAGGATAAGCCGCTCCTTGAGGCCGTTTCATTAGTCAGCTCTTTAGGGGATGAAGGATCATGAACCAAAAAGGTCATGAACCAAGATCAAACGGCTCAGTTTTGTATTTTTATGACCCCCTCAGATGTTTTGCCAGAATTGCAGTTCCTTTGCAGAAGGTGCTTTATGCAAAACATTCACATGGAATTAGAAGGCAGAATGAGTGCCTATTAATAAAAAATAAATTGCTTTGTTTATGAGGTGCCTGGCTCCCCAGCCCTTGAATGAAAACACAGAATATGCCATCTATATTTATGTGCTCCTCTGGGCTTCTGCCATCATCCCATTTTCAGTAATAAAACAAGCAGTTCTATAAATGCTGCGTCAGGTATCAATCTTGATAAACAGGGGCTTTTACTAATCTGAAAAATAATTTTGTATACTTCATTCTTCTTCTACCAATGGTTCCTCAATGGCTTTTGGCATAATAGCTTAGAAGATTTGGATACCAAAGTCGATGCAACACAGGCTGAACAAATAGGATAAAAATTTGAAAATTTCAGAGGACAGTAGAAAATGAATGCATACATTTAGGAAGAGCACTCTTTGTGGTGGCTTGCCAAGGTCTCTTCTAGTTGCACAGTTCTAACAATTATAAAGCAAAACAAAAACCTATGTAACTAGAAAGTTTTTGCTGTCTTGTGATTCAGATCACTGGTAAAAGAGGTGCATATGTGCAGTAAGTACTTTGTTCAGAGCCAAGGTCAAGGGAAGGCTGAAGGCTGACTTAGCCAGTTGACTCAGAGAAGGCCTCAGGAGAGGGGAAGAAAACTTTTCTGCTTTGGTACCAAGACTAACTTTTTAGTTAATGAAAAAATATAGATTTTTATGACAGTTTTAGTAGAAGTGGGACGTTACCGTGTGTGGTAGGATACATAAAATAATACTCTCATTAGGTTTTAAAAGCTGATAATGTGAAAGAGATGTTTGGTGGGTTTTTTGAAGTGTTTTTTGAATGGTTTTGCTTCATCCACAGTAGCTTATTCCAGACTCACTGAGTTGTGTGGATTTTTTGCACTGAGTGAATGGCTAAGGGCTAAGGAGTAACCCAAAGTCATTACTGCTTTTTTTAATGGCCCACTGGTTGTCCATGGAAGTCCAGGCCAATTTTCAGCATTAATTGTTGCATTGTCTTTTTGAAGTTTCCCTGCATTATCCTTTAAAAAAAATAAAATCCCCAAACAAACATACACCCATAGAATCGAGGCCCTGACAGGAGAGAAACTCCTTCAGGCACCAAGGAAAGGCTGGATCAAATGTCAGTGTTGTTGCAGCAGCTCCCCAGAAGTTTCCCAACAAGTTGAAATGTTAATAGACTCAGATTCTACCTAGCACATGCAGCCAATGGCATCAGTTCTGGCTAGAAGTGTTCTTCTTTAGGGTTAGTTGAAAATCCATCTTGTCAGTACTTTTAATAGCTGTTCACAAGATGTTGGAGGGGATGTGAGACTTCGTAGTAATTGCATGTAAATCCTATACCTCTGGCATACCTTCCCCAAAGGTAAAATGATACTTGTTCGTTTTTCTTTTTCTGCCTATCAGCTGTTTTCTTGTTTCCTCCTTGCTTTTTTATCATCCTGTCATAATCTTTTTTTCTGAGGAATCCTGAATCCTAGAGATCAGGGGGAGTACTGGAAATGCAGTTTCCTTCCCTGTTTCCAGGGGCTTGTGCTGCAAGGTCAGGATGACAAGCTGGGGAGGTTTTCAGGGAAAAGTTCTGCTTGGCCTTTGGAGCTCTTGGCTGGAGCTTGTCCAGGGTAAACAGGATCCTCAGAAAATTTTAGCTGCCAAACTCTGATAAACTTCTGCTGAGCATAATATAACACTGATAACTTTTTCCCCTGAGGACTTAAAAATGCCGGACTTGGTGGCTATGCAGGCAGAAAGCAACTGTTTCACTACATCTTGAGAACTGTTTCCTGCCTCTTCTGCCAAATTTCATAGCCTTGCTCCAGCACATGGAAAGTTATAGATTTATTATTTTTTTTTGCCATAGTGGTGAGGGGTTTTGTGGCTTTTTGTGTGTTTGTTTTTCTTTTTTCCACCATCTGCAAAAATATCACTTAATCTCCCCCCAACTCTGTCAGAAGCTACTAAACTTGAAGGAGAGCTGACCCAATTTCCCATAAATACTCTGAGGCAGAGACTTGACTTGAAACATTTTCAACATGAGTGGTTAAATCTGGCAAGGCCATAACTACTTAACGTTTTCTGGTCTATGCTTCTATTTTCATTTAACCTTAACTGTAGAGTCAATGACTGTGGTCTGTAAAAGCTAATCAGTAATTTTGAAGGCAACATATGTTAAAGTACTAAATATTTGGTGTTTTCCTACACCGTACTGCAACTGCTAAGGGAGAATTTTGAATAACTTTTTGCTGTCCTCATCTGATCTGCTTGCCAAAAACTTGGTATGCTGTGCTTCAGAAGCATGCTTGCATTACCTGATTGCCTATTTCTGATGATGATGGCTTCCTTGCTGGATTGTAATGTACTGTAGATTTATTTTTTTTCTTTCCAGTTATTATGCTATACTTATTCTTTCTGAGAGGGAAAAAAAAATGCAGTTATTGGATGACTAGATCTTCTTTTTCATGAATCATGCAAAACAGAAATAATTGGATTGCTGACTCATGGTTTCCTCCCATTGCCCTTTGCTACCAGCCAGGAAATGCATGTTTCTTCACAATGCTTGTGTGTATGGTGTCTGGGGAAAGGGGCTTAGCGACTCTGCCTGAGTCAGGCAGTAGACTTGCATTTATCCAGGGAGTGCTTAGCAGTCTTCCCCATCAAAATGCTTCTTGCTTTTTGGCTTTTCCTTGTGTTGAATTTACTTTTCTAAATGTTGTCTTCCTAGGATCCTCCCTCAGGATTTTATCTTGCTTTTATTTTTATATTAGTACTTTGCCTTTTGCCATTATGCAGTTCTGGAAATTTTTCCCCACTGGTAGTCAAATCTTGGTTTATGTGGATTTCCTGAGTTGGAAAGGATTTGAAATGTGAAGAGTAAAACCAAAGTAAAAAATTTCTGTCAGCAAAACTAAGGCTGGCTTGTGTTAAACTTGTGCCTAGGTTTTGCTTTCTTTAGATTTTGCAAGCATGGGCTATTGCTAATAGCCTTTTGCCCTTAAAAGTTGCATGGCAGATGCGTGGGTGTTTTTCTCCAGAAGGTAAGTTGTGAAAAGGCTATTATGGCTGTTATTCTCAGCTAGGCTGCTAAGTTGTTTTTTTTGGCATCTTTTTTGTTTATCATTTGCTTTGGAAAAATATTTTCAGTCTAGCTTTCCTTTTGGTAAGAAGATCTAAGGAATATACTTCCTGTATCTGTTGTATGTCTGTGCTGCTGTGCTGCTCAGCTGTTTAATACGCTAAAGATGTGTGTGTTGCAAATAGTACATTACTATAACTTCTTCAGAAATCACAAAGCCTTGTCACTTCTTGTTGCTGCTTCTCCTTTTGTGGCCTTGTAGTATGGTGTTATTGCCTGTGTAGTGCCAGACCTCCAGCAGGGTTTCAGCAAGGACTGCATGTGTGTCTGCGCTCGCGTGCATTGTAGCCTGATATTTAATCTGACTTCTTATGGAGCACAAACTAGGAGTTCAGACTCAATTGTCATGTCTCCCAGGAAACTGCTCTAACCAGTAATGTCTTATACTAAATACACTAAGGATGTCTTGTCCCTCTTTATCCCTTACCTGCAAACGTACACTGAAATAAGTGACTTGGATGCTTAAAAGCAAAAAGGTGTCAGCTTTTCTCACACATGGAGAGATATCAAAGGAGATGAAATATTTAGATGCTTTTCAGACTTGTTAGTTGGACTAGGTAGCTGGCCTAGGATGTCCAGTGCTCAGTGTGACTAGTGTGGACCTGACTGCTGCCCGCTTACCTCCTCTCACCTACTACAGGTGATGCAGATTGTTTAAAAATCGGATGGGGTTCAAAAGATCCTATTGTCAAAAGTGTATGTTGACAGTTCCATCTGTGGTCATTGGTAGTATAAGAATGCCTCCCTAGCCTCAAGGGTTCAGCCACCTTTCAGGTATCCTTTTGGCTGCTTGAAATCAAACAGTAGCATGCATGACTGCAGTATCATAACCACAGAAGTGGGTGGGAATCCTTTGTGGGTGACTGACTGCCTTGCTTGTGTTCATCCTAGTGCTGCCTCGATTGATGTGATCACATTTGTGTTTTACAAGCTGACCTTCACATTATATTACAGAGAATTGTCCTGATCAGAATCCTCGTCTTAAAAACTGGAGCCCTGGAAAAGATCCTGAAAAGAGAATTGTTATCAAAAAAGGGGATTTGTTTCGTCTGAACTCAGATGCTACAGTACACTCCATAGTTATACAGGATGGAGGTATGAAGCGGCAAGATGAGCATCATGCTTTAGTTTATTCTATAGTTTTTACTTCTGTGATTACATGAAAAATTTACATGAAAAATGTGTTATAATTTAATAATGTAGCTTATTGACCAGTTCTGCTGCTTTTACTTTTTGGCCTGATACAAGGTCGTTAAGAGCATTAAAAAGATTAATGAATCTGGTAGAGTCTTTCCAGTGGAGCATTGATGTGATTTTCTATAGGCTGTAGTGAAACCAGACTTGTGTAGTAGCCTTCCTTGTATGAGGTCTGATTGTATTTTGATGTTAACTCTGATGTTAGTAATTCTGCCAAAATGTGAGAAAACATTAGGAATAAACCAAGAAATTTCCTAGAAAGATAAATCACAATTGGTAGGAGTTACTTTCTTAGACATTCTTAAACATATGTAAGAGTGTAACAGCTCAATTCATGGGTGTGGAAAATAAGTCTAAATTTTTTCTGTTGTTCTTACTGTAGAACTTGGTTCTTTGAGTCTACCTGAATTTTGCTTTGACCTACAGAAATATTTTTTCCTTTAGGTTTACTTGTTTTTGGTGATGATAAAGAAGGTTCTAAAAATATTACCTTGAGAACTCGATTTATCCTGATAAAGGATGGTGGAATGCTTCATGTTGGAGCAGAGAAATGCCGCTATAAATCCAAAGCAACTATTATTTTGTATGGGAAGTCAAATGAAGGTGCTGATGTGCCAGAATTTGGCAAAAAATTTATTGGTGTGGGCCCTGAAGGAACACTGGAGTTGCATGGGCACCAGAAGTTATCATGGACTCTCCTATCAAAGACTATTAATTTCTCAGGACTGGCCTATTACACATTTAAAAAGAATTTTTCCCGAGGACTAAATGTAAGAGTGATTGATCAGGATACAGCAGAAATTTTGGAAGCACTGAAGTTTGATACTCATGAATTTGCAGAAGATAGCTTGAAGCTCCAGAACTTACTGAAAAGTGGAAGTCTTGGTCGCATTGTTGCTATTGCTGTAGGAGATTCAGCTGCTAAAAATCTATTGGAGGAAACCAGAGTGACTATTCAAAATCTTCTGGGAAGTAAGTTTGTCAGAGGATTGAGTTACAGGTAAATAACTGATTTTCCCTTTTGTGCTGAGTAAAGATTAGATACAGATTCCAATGCCTTGTACGTAGTGCTGCAGTAGTAGTAGTCAATGGGCAGTATTACAGATACTAATAGCTACAGGTATCTGTGTGATAGACTTTATTACTTAGTCATTCCTCGCTTCCACTGTTCTTTACAGAAATTGAAACTTGAGTGCAGCAAGGAATTCTTTCTCTCTCAAACACACATATAGATAACACTAGGTGAAGCTTTTAATGCATGTGACTTGATGTTTGGAGGAGCAAGGAACACCAAGCTAGAAGCTTAATACAAGGAAGGGATGCTAATCCTCTATATGGAACAGTGTCTTATCCATACCTGTGCACTATTGAAATTAACGTACATCACCACTCCACTAATTCTGCAAGGGAACCAATATGTAAAATTATTTTGTTATTGAAGTGTACTTGTAAGGTGTTTCTGTATCTTGTGACCATTCTTTTGAATTTATCACATTTGGATAATGAGACAGTAGAAGAGGTATAAGAGGAATTATTATAAAAGCAGGAAACTTAAACTGCTGTGCTGTTCATTTAGTTGTTGCAAGTGACTTTTTGCAGTGCATCTTGGCGTAGTGCTGCACAGGGTTAGCAATACAAGTGAAAGGAGGACCAAGTCTCCTAACTTATTGTCAGTGTGTTCTTCAGCTCCATGAAGATGGTGTTGTATAACTTGTTTTTATTTTCCTCAAAATAGGCCAGTTAGTTTTTCATTTCCATTCTTACCCCTCAGTATCCCCCAGCATGTGAGTTCCAGTTAATGTCCTCCCTCTGCTCTGGCAGCACCAGGCTGGGGTGTCAGTAAGGATGGCATGTTCTGACCTTGGTTCCCATCAGGAGCACCCATGTGTTGGTAGCTGTGTGAGTGTGTGGTCATGGGATGGAAGGTGCTTGCAGCATGGCCTCTTGAAGCAGTTGGGTCAGAGGTCCTTAGACCTGTTTGTCATGTGATAAGTACCCCCTGGGGAGAAGAGGGAAGCTGGCTGGCCATTGTTAGGTCTCTGTGCAGCCAGTCCTCACCTGGCTCAGAGACGTGGGTTTCTGGTGTTCATCTCTGCCTGTGACCTCCACCCTGAGTTGTCTGAAATGAGGAATTTCTTCAGGATGAAGGTGGGAAGAAGCAGCCTTTCTTCATTCTCTGCCAAACTGATTATTGTCTGTTTTCATTAGTTGGTAGACGCTCTGTAAGCACATAAAATTGTCTAGTTCTGCTGTGGAAGACAGGTGAGAAGCTCTCACCAGGTGCTCACTGATGAAAAGCAGGGTCATTTTGTAAAACCTGTAAAGCCAATGAAGGAGATTCTGGCATGGGGATCAATACTGCGTTATGTCCCTCTTCCCTTTTGCCTCTTCCTGCAAAACAGCATGCATTAAAGGATCTTGATTAAATGTTGGTATGTGAAACTTTCAGCTTGTTTGCTGCTGCTACTGAAAAGCTGACTGAGTATATACTATTCCTGTAAACAGGTTTACACTAAACATCTTAATTGGGCCTTTTATTCCAAATTGGTAAGAACATCATGAGGAGGACTGAAAAAAGACAGATGGATTGAAGGTGGAATTAATATCTGCCTTTGAATCAACCATTAGCAACAGACAGCAGTTCAACTAGCTGACACTGTTTTGATTTGGGGTGAATGATTCAACTTTAATGATGCAAAATTATTTGGCTTTTTTGGTAGATGATCTCAACTGCTTCATCTGCACACATAATTATGGCATTACAGAGCAATAAAGGACAGCAAAATAGCCTTGTTTTTTGAACTTGGTAGCAGCTTTCTGTGGCATGCAGTTTGTTTTTAATTTCCAAAACCTTGGATGCCTTGAGCAGAGCTGTAGGAAGAGGAAGTACATCCAGTACAGTTTCCTTCTCTACCCTGGTGCTCAGCCAAGTAGGTGTCCAGCTGAGGGAAAAGCCAGTGAGGGAGAAAAGCAAAAATCCTTGGTCTCAGCCTTAGAAATGTTGGTAATCCCTTGTGCAAAGCTTGTGTACTGGAACCCAGCTCCTTTCTGGGTCTGAACTGTATCTGTCCCTTCTGGCCATAATCTCCTGGGATTCCTGGCTGCCACTCTGGGCCACCACTTGCTGTGGTGCCATGACGTTACTGGGCTGCAGCAGGAACGTCAGCACTGGCTTCTGGTTTTCCTGTGCCTCAGTAAGTCTGTTTGGGAGTAGGATCGTACATTGTTTCTGTCACTCATCTTGTGCAAGTTTTTTTTTTTAAAAAGTGTATCTTGTTGGATGTGTACTAAAAATGTATCTGAAAGTCTTCCCCATTAAGAGGTCTGGTATTGGTCAACTTTTATATGGGACATCCAGTTATTTTAAACCATTTTCCTTTGCAGTGAGGTCTGCCCATTTTTCTTTTGTATTCTGAAGTTGCATTTTAAAACTGATCTGGAAGAGCAGGAAAAAGGATTATTTATGAGTTCTATACTCCTTGTCTAGTCCTTTACCTGTTTATGAAGGGGCTTTTGTATGTAAACATCTACTTTTGTTTTTCACAGGCAAGCCTGGGCTTTCGTTGGTGTCATAGGAGGTGGAAATTCTTCCTGTAATGAATCAGTGAGAAACTATGAAAATCACAGCACTGGTGGGAAAGCTCTTGCTCAGAAAGAGTTTTTCACAGTGGAAGGTCAGAAGTTTGTTGTGAGAGCTTACAGCGAATGGAATGATGGTAGGAAAGCATTTTGTGAAATCCTGCAGTTGGGGAAGAAGTAAAAAAGTGCTGTCTGTGCTTTTGTTCTTCACTAGAACTGTTGTTTGCAGTTTAAGTTTCAGGGCTGCTGTAAGTTTTTTTGGGTTGTTTGTTTTTTTTTTTTTAAATTAGGTGTCCCGATTTCAGGCTTCCAGGTGGAAGCTGTAGGTGGAGTGATACTGAATCTTCTGGATGATGTTAGTAGTTGGGAGCCTGGAGACCGGATTGTGGTGGCAAGCACAGACTATTCAATGTATCAAACAGAGGAATTCACCCTCCTTCCCTGCCCAGAGTGTACCAAGCATCAAGTCAAAGTCAAAGGTAGGAGAGCAGTCACCACTTCAATATTTGTGTGAAGTATGTGTTCATGGTAGTACACGCCAGATGGTCCTTTTTAGAAGGAGCCATAAAGAACAGCGTGTTCACCTATCTGCTACATAGCTTTGTTGCTGTATACAAGAATGTGCACTTCTTGTTACAGAAATGCTCTGTGTAGTGTCAGGTCTGCCTCACAGCTTACCATACTAACATTTCTTTCTCCTTTCTTCTCAGGTTCACTGAATGCTTTAGCATTCTTCCAAAGGCATTATTATACTGGTTTTCCTTTCTTGGCTCCTTTATGTCTTTTCACTAGTTCTCTTCATATGTGCTTGAGTGGCTATTGTGGTCATTACCATTTCCTTTGCCTTTAGTGACCTTCCCATCTTTTGAAGTGTTATCACTATAATTTTTGTTTGTTACTAAAACCTCAGAAGGGGAAGAAAAAAAGAAATAGTAAGACAGTCTTTGAACCTGTCTTTTTTGTTTGTTTGTTTTATAATCTCAGTTCCCTTTTCACACCCCACTAGCAAAAATGGTTATGAAGTAAGTGGCACTTCTAAGCCTCTGGTCACACAGGATATCCCTTTGTAGTTGCAATCTGTTTTTCCTTTGGGTGTAATGCGCACAAAATGGCCTTGCGAGTTGACCATTTCCTTTTTTATTATCTGAGTCATTCTGCCTGACTTCACAAGAGGCTCTCCTGGGGCTGGCTGCCCTGCTTTGCTGGTGTCTGTGTTTTCCTTCTGACGTGCTGTGCCAGTTCCCTCCTGAGATGGAAAAAGCATATCTAAGTTCAAGTTATTATATATCCAAGAGCACCAGGGTGCATGAAGACCTGACTTAGGGCCATTGAGGATGGCACTTCCTGGGCTTTGTTATTAAGTGTCACACGTTGTATGGTGGTCGCTGAGCACAGTATTTTAAAGAGAAAGCTTAACCCGAAGGTTGCAGTACAAAGTTAAAGGTTTTTGTCACACTGAACATGCAAACTCTGTTTCATCTCCAAAAATACATGCCTATCTGGTCTATGTGTAGGTATTTAAAAGCTGTTACAGGAGATGTACTGGCCTATCTCAGGTGGTTTTGCAACCCCAATATCAAGTTTCCTTTGTCGTGGGAACAGATACTGTTTAAAAAAAATCCCCAAACCACCCTATGTACTTGTTTTACAAAGAATGTATTTTTTGTGGAATTGCAATTTTATTTTAGTTTTGTAAAGTTTTTAGCTGTTTTGTCCCCTTTGTATTAGGAAAGCTATGAAGTACTGTCTTGTTGGAGGCCTGTTTGCTCTTTCTTAGCTTGATTCATGTATGCTAGTCAAATAGAGGGAAAAACCATAGGTAAGCCTTCAAGGAGTGGAATGCAGTTCCATCTACAGAAATCTATTATATTTTAAAATCCTGAACAGCAGGTATAGAACTAATACCACTCTTTATTCTGCTTCATGTTGTGCTAATGATCAGTTTCAGCTTGTATCCTTTTGTAAGCTTTGACAGGGTAGTGACAGTTTATATTCAAGGAATCAATAGATGAAAAAAAAAGGAAGCCAAGGAGAGAAATATATTATTAAAAAATAAACACAGATACATTTTTTAGGTTTACAGGACCAGATAGTTTTCTCAATTTGTGCAGACGAGATACTTACTATTCCTTTCAAAAAACAGTGTAAAACTAGAGTATCTCTTTTCCCCCTAATTTTAGTTTGTGTCCTCAGAATAGCTATCTAGCAAACAGCAAATTTAGTTAGGAAAAGCCAATCCTTGTTTCTTTCAGAAAGGGAAATAAAATAAGGTGTATTGGTCTGGAGATGTTTTGGCCTCATTTTCAGTTCTTAGTTTTTCTTCAGAACAGGTTAAGCAGCCAATGTTTTTCTTTCCTAAAAAGTTTATCTTCATTTATGTTTTGGTAAAAGTTTTCTAAATATGTTGGATTAATTTAAACTTTGCTTTTTATACATTCTGTTCACAAACTATTGGATTGAAATAAAGATGTACTTGCAAATAAATGTGTTTGTTCAGGATTGGTTGTCTTATTAAAATGAAGAATATATAGACAGCAGTTTGTTTTGGGAGGAAGTATGGAGTAGCACGCTTGGTTCATCATCCTGCAAGGTGCTTGATTGCAGTCTGGAAAGGGGGAATTTACTTGGTGTTAGCTGGGTTAGTGTTTGACCTTAACAATTATTAGCTTTCCTTGTGCTGAGGCACACAAAAAGCAAAGGGACAACAGCATGTGAAGGTGTCAGAATGTATGGGATTTGTTGTTATAATTAGCCTGCTTGCATAAAATAAATTGGTTTTGGCTTTAATCAGTGATAACTCTCTTATTTTTTCCCCTTCAAAACTATAGAAAATCCTCAATTTCCTCATGTAGGAGAAGTTATTGATGGAGTGGACATGAGGGCAGAAGTCGGAGTTCTTACAAGGAACATCCTAATCAAGGGAGAGACAGAAGATACCTGCTATCGTGACAAGGAGTGTCAGTTCTTCAATTATGATACATTTGGTGGACATATTAAGGTCTGAAAATCATTTAAAGAAGTTTTCTGTCATGTAAAGGCATACTGTAAAGGGATACTGAGGACAAAAAGAGTAATGCAAAACTTGGAAGGATTTGAAATCTTAGATAACATGATTTTATGCAGTTCCTTTGCACAGAAATGTCTTCATTCTCAGCTTCCCTAAAATTATATTTAACTTACCAAGACTTAGTTTGTAGAATTGGAGGAAGGGATATTAATGCATTAAATGTTTTGGATGTATCCAGCATCTGTTGCAACATCTTACGGCAGGGTTTAAACTCTGCAAGTGACATCCGTGCATGTGCATCCTGTAATATTACAGAGTAAAGTTTAAGCTCCCTTTTCTCTGTCCTTCATCTTTTCCCAGCCTTTATCCCTCCCCAGATGATAAGCATTAAATCCTAGGGATCTGCCTTACCTGAAACTGGGCACTAAAGAGGCATGGAAATGAGAGAAACTGAGATGGACTGTGGTGGTTTTTTATTATTATTATTTTTTAAACTTAAAGTACTGTATTAAAATAAAGGAAATGGCTTCTAATTTCTTGTATTACCGTGAGCATAAGGAAAGCTAAGGGAAAGCAGTATTGTAGAAACTAACATTTAAACTTGTATTCACTTACGTTTTTAGATTGAAGGATTGAGCAGCATTATATCAGCTCTTCACTGATGCTGAAGAAGTCTGAAGCCTTGCATTTTAAATGCAAACGCTTTTGTGCTCATTATGTGCTGGTCACAGTTGAAATCTCTAATGTATTTGGGTGCAGATGTTAATTTTAGAGTGGAGGACATAATGGTGGGAAAGAAAATATGCCCTGTCCCTCCTGTGGGGCAACTTTAGTTTTTTGGAAAAGAAGTAGGTGAGGTCAAAGCACTCCTTTGTGTTTAAGATAATGTAATGAAAGAAGAGAATTACAAGGTATGCATCTTGCAAGCCTGACCTTGATTGCCACAATAGAGAAAATACAGCAGACCCCTCAGATGTCTGGAAGATACAACAGAAAACAAACATTTTGAATCATCAAAGTAGTTAAACTGTTCCCAGGAGGCTGTTCAGAGCAGCTGAGTGTCTGCTGCCAAACCTAGATTTTAGCACTAAAAGCATTTTCATCTTATTGTAATCTTGTGTGCACTGTAGCAAACGCTAATGGCCTCGAAGGCTTTCGTCGTCCTGGATTTTCTGCTGGTTACTGGGACAGTAGCATAAAGGAGGTTAAGTGGCAGTGAGGATGACCCTTAGTTTGTGGTTTTAC
>NW_009951918.1:1209644-1252501 GCF_000747805.2 Chaetura pelagica | reverse complement strand
ATCTCAGAAATGCCTGTTTTTGACCACCCCTCTGTATTTTAGGTATACAAATCTTAGGAGTCCAATTAGATGAGGGGAATAAAAAACCTCTCTATTACTAGCTTCCCTAGAGGCCAAAGTACATATGAAAATGCTTATTTTGATAAATTCCCAGTACAGGTAAGTTGATGAAGTAACCAAAAAGATTTTTTCTCAGCTTTGCTCCTTGCTGTTTGACTGTTACACTTGGTTTATGGTTTTGTAGCAGGTTAGGTGGAAGAGAATATTTCTCATTTCCTGTGTTTCTGCTACAATGTTTTTATGTACTGGGCAGCATGTGGTGTTAGGTGATTCTGAAGACAATTTTGTATCTCTGTAATAAAGAAGTTCATCCGGAGTGTCTCTGCAGTTTTGGTTTCCCATTGCAACAATGTGTTGCAGTGGGATGTGTCCAGTGAAAGTGTTATGTGGGAATTTGTGATGATGAGTGAGGAGAAGCTGAGAGAGCAAGGCTTGTTTGGTGTGGTGAAGATGGAAGGATTGCTGCCTTCAGGCACTGGGGAGAGTTTAGAGAAGCTAAGGTGATTTTTCAAGGTGCACGGTTGTAGGACAAAAGGCAATGGGACCAACATTCAACAAGATGAATTCTGCTTAGATACCAGGAAAAATGAGAGGGAAGAACCAATTGATGTGTATGGCTGGAGGTATTAATCTGGCAGTGTGCTAAGAAGCTATCTTTAAGGTAGTCCTGTGCTGGTGGTTGGACTGGGTATCTTAACAGGTTCGTTTAAATCTATATTAGGCTTAGTTGAATAAAATCACAATGTCCCAGTTGGGCTGTGCTGGTACAGCTTCAGTATAGACAAGTCCTGATGTGGATGACTTTTGTTTATTTGGACAGGTACTGAAGGAATATTTAACATGCCAGCTGGTAAAGACCAAACAGTAAAGTGTGCCAAGGTGTCTGGTGAAAATTGTTCTGTTTTAACCACATGGAAATGTAGGTTTTACATTTAATTATGAAAGATACTGTTTTGTAAAGCAAGGTATAGAGCAAGACAGTAATGATGATTCTAACTTTTATTGTGTTGGCCTGTGTATGTCTAACTTCTGTACATCTGATATAGATGATGTATTAACTTAAATTTCTATTAGTTATAAAGCAAATAGTTGGTTATTCATTCTGGACTTCTTGTTATGTTTTTAGATTTTGAAGAATTTTACAGCTGTTCATCTCTCCTATGTGGAATTGAAGCAAATGGGTCAGCAGCAGATTGGAAGTTACCCTGTTCACTTTCACCTTTGTGGGGATGTGGATGAAAAAGGAGGTTATTTTTTTAAGACGTACTTGGAAGGTCTTTCCATTCATCACTGTTTTTCCAGATGTGTGACTGTTCATGCAACTAATGGCTTGCTGGTAGGTGCAAGGAGAGTAAAACATGAGGTTGAAATAAATATTTTAAAGAGCATTTAGAGCAAAAAAAAATCCGCTCCCTTCTTCAAGTTTAATGCTCGGCAATGTCTTTGGGTTTTTTTGTGGTTTTTTTTTTTTTAATTGCAGTGAATAAATAGACAAGTGCAAGCAGTAACTTAGCTTTTAACAGATCTCACCGTTCTGTTTTCTCAGATTCTTCCAGGCAGCTAAGCTCTCCAGACATAGTGGTGTGTTTGTAAGGGATAAATAAAACTGTAGTCTTGAATCATCTGAACTGTTGATACTGAAGCTTCGCTCTGCAGCTGTGCCAAGACCCTGCTGACATAATGAACTTGTATTTCGGCAGATAAAGGACACCATTGGCTATGACACACTAGGTCACTGTTTCTTCATAGAAGATGGCATTGAGCAGAGGAATACTTTGTTTCACAACCTTGGACTAGTCACGAAACCAGGCACTCTTCTTCCTACAGATAGAAACAGCAGCATGTGTATTGGTATTAGGGATAAAGTGTATGGAAATTACATCCCAGTGCCAGCCACAGACTGCATGTGAGTATTTCGTGGTGAAAAAGTAAAACCAAGCTAGCTGCGGCAATTAAAGTGCTGATGATCTCTTTACAATGTACAGATGGGAACATTTTAATGTATAATTTAATGAATGCAGGTGCCTTAAATGTATTCACATAGTAGTGGTATTAAAAAAAAATAATTAACATGTCAATTAATCTTTTATTCAAGAGGAAAAATAAGTTGGTTTGTAGGAAGATTGTTATTTCTTGCTATACTTTTAAAATAAACTTTTAAGGCCATATCTCCTATGTGAAGGTGTTTACATTCTCAAGTTGACAGTGCTAGTTTTTCTGCTTACTTCTAGTATCTTGTAGAAGCTTATTAAACAGTTTATCATTGCATGGACTATCTGAACAACATGGAATAAAATGCTGTGCATTGAACCAAAAACATAAGTGTTTTTTTACTTGTAAATGTGGAGGAGAGGGGGTGTGATTTGCAGTTCATACGTGAAGCAGTGAGTTCAGACAGTTTAGCTTTTTATGTTCTTGTTATGAAATGGAGATATTTCTGTAGGAGCTAGAACTTTTTCATAATCTCTTTTTTAAAAATAATATTGCAGGGCAGTTTCGACATTCTGGATTTCTCATCCCAACAATCATCTTATAAATAATGCTGCAGCAGGTTCCCAGGTGAGGTTTATGGATGTAATTCAACACAAACTATTCATGCCACTGATATTTGTAAAACCTCTAACATTTACACTGCCAAAAAGAATTTTTTTTTTTTTCTTTTTTATATATTAATACGGTCTGTTTACATTTGACAGCATATTTGCACTAAAAGCGCAGCATCTAGGTATGCATTATGAGATGCCAAAAATCTTAGTTCTGGCAGGAACAGAGGAGATCTCTTCCTCTGTAGATAATAGACCTGACAGTAGCATCATTGTGTGCATATAGAAATAAATCCCTTTATTTCTAAATAACTAGTGCATTTAATATTTAAGCTTCTGTGTTTTCTGTAGGTTGTCATGAGCTTACTCTGGGACTGCTCTGCAAGATTTGTCTTCATAGCTGTAGTCACTGGAATGAAAAATTACTACAAAAAATGTTGATTGTGTAAGAAACACAAAAAACTGACTATTACTGTCAGTTGCTAGTTATTTGTTTCCCAACAGTGACTGCTGACATGTTTTTTTACTTGTGAACTGTATATTCATGGAAATCTCATCACAGCTGCTTGCAAAGTAAAGCTGAAGTTCTTGGTATATGTTGAGGAGGGAGCTGGAATCTGCTCCACTTCTACATTGGATGAGAGGCTGAGATGTGCATGGTTTTGAGTGGGCTATTCTGAAGACATCAGTGGGAATAGAAAACAGGAAAGATTTTTATTGTTGTAAAAACTTCAGTGCTGAAAGTGGCATATGAGTGTGTGTCAGTGTATTCTTAGGGACAGAATATGTAACACATTGATACTAATAGGACAGAATTAAAAATATGTAAATGAGTTTAAATATCTAGAGTGTTGTAAAAATTGAGAATTTTTTTTTTCTGCTTTTTTGTGTGGTCTGGCTTGCCTTTTTTTATCTTCCAAACTTTTCTAGTTGATTCTCTACTACTAAGAAGAATCTGGACACATGATGTCTTTCCATTTTACCTGCTTTTCCTTTATCTTGTTCTAGCATTGATGGCTAAATTAAAGGAAATGGCTTTCTTATTTTGCTGCTTAAAACCTACAAGGTCTTTTTCTGCCTCTGTAGTGTATCCCAGTAAATGTTACTTCCTTTTGTTACCAGAATGTGCGTGGTCAGAGTAAGCATTTGTGTGTGTTACGGACTTTTGCCACTCTGAGATACCTGATGTGTAAACGCATCAGTAGAAACTGACTACAGCTTATTCTGTGTCAGAATACTTCAACTGTCTTGGTACAGACCCTACACTGTAGAGTCCTGGTGTAGACTATAGCAATTCACAAGCAAGTAAAATAATTCCATTGTCCCTCCCCTGCTCCTTCATTGCACAATGAAGCCTATTGTATCAGCAATAAATATTTCTTTTGTTTGAGCAGTATATGGGGTTGATGGACCTCTTTCATTTTTCTGAATGCTTATGAGTGCTTAAGGAGCTTTTAAGCATATTAAAACTTTTTTTCCAAGCAATGTTTTGGATAAAAATTGCTTGAGTCTGCCAAGCACAGAGCTGTACTTAATTATATGTAAAGTAAGAATTTGGTATTTCTTTATTAATGGAACATCTACGTTAGCTTTGGAATTGTTAATCACCAGAAATGTCAAAGTGTGTCATCATTATGGATGGGAATATGTTACTGAGAAGCAGAATTTCCAGGACTATTTGGAAAAATGAGTATATTCTCAGAGTTGAATGCATAAAATCTTTTTAAGCCAGAGTGAACTGGCTTCATCCAGGTTTCCTGAACAAGAGTGATGACTATTTGTCATGCCCTGGAGCACTCAGTTTGCATTGTTTCTACAGCTACTGTTTAACCCTTTAATGTGTCTTTTGCAATGTTTGTTTGTTTGTTTTTATCTTTTAAGGGCACAGGTCATGTTGTCAGGTAAAATTTTTCATGTTTTTAGGTACCTGCTATGCAGGTGCTGTTGTGATGCTACCTATTGTGAAACCCAGATTTGGTTGAAAGGGGAGCTTTTATGGGTCTCGTCTAGCTTCTTTTAAGAGCGGGGATGTTCAAGAAATGGAGAAAATGAACAATGCTTAAATTATTACTGCATATTATTGGCAGAGTGTTCCGAACTGGCCAGACTTCTTGATGTGCTTTTTTCTGTCTTCTGAAAGCTCTTGTGGCTTTTCAGCTGTGTCATTAAATTCTGACGTGAACAGAGATGAAAAAACCTTAGTCAGACTGTAACAGTAAGGTGGAGATTTGAATATTTTACTGTAAATGGCATGATTTACGAGTAAAAGAAGGGAAATGAAGTGTGTGATTAAGCTGAAATACAAAAATTACATTAACTGACACTCTTCTGGTTTGAAATATTAGCAAATCTTAAATGTGAAGTTGTTACATGGTTTCACTGAGGAGCAGAACACTTTTTAGTGCCTATTCACTAATATATAGCCTTATTGGCAAACTTCTACTTTAATACTGGGTAGTTGTTTGGAGATTTTATTTTGAGAAATATATTATATTGTGAACAGTTTGCTTGGGCTGTGTTCTTATTCACCTACTAAGTTAAAATATTCAAGTTCAACTTAGTATCATCTTGTGATTAAATATATCAGCACTGATAATAGTATGAGACTCACTTATAAGTGTCATCATTCTCTCCTTACCTGCAGGATGCTGGAATATGGTATTTGTTCCACAAGGTTCCTACAGGAGATTCTCATAGTTTAGCCATTGAAACAAAGTCAGAGCTTACACCCCTGGGAATCTTCTATAACAACAGGGTTCATTCTAATTTTAAGGTAAGGTACTATTTTTTAAAAAGTTCTTTATTTGTAACTATTTTGTATTAGATTTGTCTGCTTGTATTTTAAGCTGATTACATGATGGATTCATCCTGTGTTTGCCCTGCATGGTTCTACTTAGGTATTGTAGAGCAGTGTATAATCAGCATCTGTGTAGTTTCATGCCATGTTTTGAGTATTCACTATGCTTAATGTCCTCATAAGGTACAGACGACTGAAGTCAATTAATACTTCTAATGAAATA
The DNA here is from genome assembly GCF_000747805.2 of Chaetura pelagica. Lineage (NCBI taxonomy): Eukaryota > Metazoa > Chordata > Aves > Apodiformes > Apodidae > Chaetura > Chaetura pelagica. Next base: position 1,246,878 of record NW_009951918.1, on the reverse strand, counting down.
CATTTTCTCAGAAGTAGCATTTCAGATGCTTCTCTTGTAGTGATGATGTGGATTTTCTGCTCTGAAGGTAGCTGATCATTGAAGCGTCGAAGTTTATTACAATTGTGATTAATCTAATAGCTTCCTGAAATAGCTGTGCCTTGTTTTCCTGAGTTTCTGATGTACAGTAGCTCACGTATTTGAATATATTGGTGCAGTCTCTGACTAGGGATTAAGCTTCCAGTTTGCCTTCAGGAGCTCGGCCATTTGTAACAGGTTGTTTTGGTTTAGGGTTCTCAGCCTAGATACAGGCATTCAGTATTGTTTTATTAATGGGATTTTAGTATCTTTTACACATTCAGCTAAATGAAGTTTAAGTCCTTAAATTATTTTTTTCATTATTTCATTTGGAATTTAGCTGCTGTGTATAGATGTGTAAATACCATGGCATTTACAAAGCCACCTAACTTTAAATACTTATTTGTGTTTGAAGTTTACGTAATAAAGTTCAGGATCACTGTTGCATTTTTCTCACCAAGTGAAACTGATGTTACGTAACTGTTGGGTGTCTGGGATACCAAGAAATTATGCACTAATGTGTATAGAAGTTGCATTAACATTGTGTTTGGGACTGTGGGGCATTTGTTCGGGTTGGAATTAAAACCTACTGAATACAAAAATGCATTGTAAAGGAAAAAATGCTTCAGCTGCATGGCTTATAATATCTTTAAACAAGGGTAGCTATTTGTGTGCTAAGATTCTATGTTAAAAGAGCAAACGCCACAAGCAGATCTGAGGATCTACTCAGAAGAGTACTCAGTTGTAATAATAATTTGGATCAGAGGTGGAAGTGGTGCAAGTGAGTGGTGTAAGTGTTTGTGTACCTAGTTCAAGTTAAATAACACAAATCCCTCCGTTTCCATTTTCTCAAGCAAATTATTTCATATTGGATTATTGATTTTTAAGTTGATGATTGCTTGGGCAAAAATCAGCTTCAGTGGTGAAGGTAGTTCAAAGTGAAATACAAAGCATATGTTACAGTGGTTGTTGGGTTTTTTTCGGGTTTTTTGTGTGTGTGTTCTGGTTTTTTTCCCATTATGAGAATATTTTGAATTCACCACACAATTGCCTTCCAGATTTTCCAGAACAGCATCTGGAAGTAAGCATAAAACCTCAATAGCTAGATGTTGTGAAAGAAATCTGAAATGAACGATTTTCCATTACTTTTTTGTGTTTGTTTTTGTTGTGTTTTTTTTAAATCCCAGGCCATTCCTTTCTTTTGTCCAAATTAGCATAGACAAATACAAACATTTTTGCCTTAGCCAATATGTCAGTTAAGGCCAAACTGAAGGATCTAAGAGTTTCTAATACATGTATTGAATGCCATGTAAAGTTGAAATTTTATAAATTTAATGTTTATCTTCAGTTTTGGATAGTATGAATTTTCTTTCCTTGCTTATTTCAGGCTGGTCTGTTCATTGATAAGGGTGTTAAAACAACTAATGCTAGTGTTGACGATCCCAGAGAATATCTTTGTTTGGACAACAAAGCAAGGTAAAGGATACTGTCTTTCAAATGAGTGAAAAATGGCAAAGTTCTGAGACTGCTCTTACATTCACTTGAGGAAAAACGTTTTAAAACCAATATAATTATTTCTAAATAATAACCAAACAATTAACTTCATAGATATCGTTTCCCTTGTTTGTTCATCTCTTCTGTGAACAGCAGAGCATGGTTTGCCTTAAAGGAGTTGTCTGTTTCTTCAGACCTCTTGCTCAGGGTAGTTTTCAGGCTCTTAGAAGACAGTTTTAAACATGCCCTACTGTCCCGCTTAAAGTATTTTATGAAACTGCTGCTAAAAGTAAAGTCTTACTTTAAAATCTGCTCTTCTGATTTATGATTCAGTTTTAAAGAATTGTTAGAAAAAGACTTAGTGGAGCCAAATAATACATCTACTTGCCTTTCCTACTGCTGAGCGCATCGTGCTGTACCTTCTAGACTAGGACATCATACCTTAGTGGTACATTTCTGCTGAAGACTATTGGCAGAGATAGTACAATCAATCGTGTATTTATTTATTTTTTTTACAAAGTGAGAGAAAATAATGTAAAGTCTTAAGAAAATTTCAGGTTATACTCTGCCTTGTCCTGAACTTCAAATAAAGTAGCCTGGGGTAGTGGTCAAATGACAATATTGGGTCGCTGTATCCATCAACATTTTTTTCTGACAACTGAGCATTAAAACTTGAAATATAGTTCTTAAGATTATCTTTATTTCTGACACATTTTGAGGATGAGGACAGTTAAATGATAGATGCAGAGAAGAAAATTCCTGATTTTGGTGATACTCGAAACTTTATGAGTTGGAAATTAACAAGCTTGAAGTTTTGACAGAAAACACACATAACCCATTTAGTACTTGAGGATTACTTGGAGTCATAACAGGTAGTTGGGAGGAATGTAGGAGGTGCAAAATGCCCTGTGAGAACCTGTAGTGAGTTGACAGGGCATCAACAGAGAATGTGAGAAACTTGGTGCATGAGATAGACTTTGTGTGTCACAACAGCCAAAGAAGTAATGAGGCACTCTGTAACTACATCTTTGTACATGCAAGCAAACTGGAGGGCTTTAAACCTTAATTGCAACTGTCAAAAGGATTCTCCTGTTCTCCCTTTGCCCTGGGTGGGGTCAGAACAGATTCAAGTTAGAGTACAGGGTGATTGGGATAAGGGACATTTATATCTTTACATGCTTAAAGTGCATTTCTGTAATACTGCTTTAATTATTGGAAAAGACCTTGAGGATCACCAAGTCCAACTGCCATACCTAACACTGCCAAGCCCACCACTAAGCTATGTCCCTAAGCACCACATCTACATGTCTTTTAAATATCTCCAGGATGGTGACTCAACCACTTCCCTGAGCAGCCTGTTGCTGTGCTTGACAACCCTTTCAGTGAAGAAATTTTTCATAATATCCAATCTAAACCTCCCCTGGTGTAAGGCCATTTTCTCTCATCCTGGCACTTTTAATCTGGGAGATACTGAGGTGGGCCTCATTACCACCTCCTCTCTTCCTCTTGTCTGGAATAGATTCCAGCCATAGCTTACTGTATGAGACCATCTTGGTAGCAATGCAGTGTATGTGAGCTGTAATAGCTTGGGTGTGTTCAAAGAAGAAGCATTCTTCAAGATGGGAAGAGTTTGAAAGATTTGAAGGAGCGGTTAAACAAATCTTCAGCCTGTTTTTGGATAGTGAATGTCAGCCCTGTGTATCTTTCCAAAGAGCTTTAGTTCCCTCTATCAGACTTTCATGTTAACGCTGTAGTGCAAGTGGGAGGGGAGTAGTTTGGAGGGAGCAAAAAGGGAAGGCAAGGGGCTAAAAGGAGGTGATGTGCAGCTAAAGAAACTCAGTGAGATGGAGCAAAAAGCCTGTGAGAGTTGCTGGAAAAGACAAGTTTTATGTTCCTCCTTCATTATACTGCAAAAACACTTTTCTAGAAAACAAGCTGCAGAGGCACCTGATTTTGGCTTCTGTCATTCCAAATGTGAAATAGAGTGGATTTTGTCCATCAGATGAGCATGAGTGTTTATCTTTCAGGTGCTCTTAGGCAAAGATATGATACGTGTCAAACAAACATTATTCTTATATGGAGTGTTGGGTTTTTTATCTGTCCCAGGTTTCGACCTCATCAAGATGCAGACCCAGAAAAGCCTCGAGTTGCTGCCCTGATTGACAGATTAATTGCTTTCAAAAACAATGATCATGGGGCCTGGGTCAGGGGAGGGGATATCCTCATTCAAAACTCTGGGTAGGTATCCAGAAGCAAATAGCTGCATGTTGTTAACGTGTTTTCCCTGAAGCTTTGTTTATGGAAGTACATTAGAACAGGGTTATAAGAGAAGATTGTGGCTTACCTTGAGAAGCTTCTGAATAGGTTGAACCACTTTCACACCTTTCTGCTACTTCAAGTGAAACTAGTTTATATGTGGTTAGATGAGAATTTGCCTTAAACAGCAAAAAACTCTACGTGATAAAAAATCTAAAAGTTGGTAACGACCATAAATTTATATGGAGGTATCTGTGGTTTCCCTGAAACTCTTATGTTCCTGCTTAAAATATATAGAAAACTATTAGTTGGGATTTTTTAACAGCAATATTTTTATAAGTTACTAATTGTTCGGTGTTTCTAAATTCCATTAATAGAAAAATTAAGGCTTTCTTCAGTGCGTAGCAGGATATGCTCCTACAGTAGCTTATTACAGGGTAATCCAGGGAACATGACTGAAGGTTTGAACTTTCTTACAGGTTTGCAGACAATGGAATAGGTTTGACATTTGCTAGGTGAGTACTTTATCACTTCTGAGGTTTGGTTTTTTTTGCCTAGAAGCCTTGAAAATATACATCCATCTATTAAAATTAATAGGTATACTTTCATAAGGCTATAGTTTAATTTTTGGGCCCAGTTCAGTGGTGCGAATGATGTTTTAAAGGGCTGTAAAATGACATAGCTGCTGAAGCCTGCACTTTAATTAAATCCGTGCTTGGTTTACAGCACAATTGGCTTCACCAGAAGGGTTATGTTTATCTAGGTATTTTTGGTATTTTATGATTCCTTAGGCAGTTCCTCCTGAACAGCTATAAGTGAGAAATGGAACATAAAAGGTATGAACATTTAGAACAGGCAGAGTCTCTTTCTAACAGTAATAAAAATGCAACTTCAGTAGTAAGCCAGAATTACGGCCATTTAGGTTATGACAAACTGTATCTAGGATTGCAAAAGTGGGCTGTAAAAGTGCTGCATTACAAAGAAAGATAAATATAATGCTCTCTGCATTTCAAACTGCCTGTAATACTGGTAGCAATTAAATTGATCTATGTGTTTTAAAGGAAGTCTATATTGCTTTGCTTGAGCACAGTTACAGAAGTAAAAGTAGGGCTGTGCTTCACTGTGTTCATCTGCTGGAGAGTCTTGGCTAAAAGCTCACCTCTGATGTTGCTTTGATAGTGATGGGAGCTTCCCAAATGATGAAGGTGCCAGCCAGGAGGTATCAGAGTCACTGTTCATAGGTGAGAGCAAGAATTATGGGTTTCCAGGTGGCCAAAATAAATATGCGGGAACTGGAGGAATAGATAAGAAGGCACGGACCCTGCCTAGAAATAGGTAAGTATGTTATGAGCGAAGGAAGTAGAAATGGTAAAAGCATCTTTCTCGGTATTGAATGTAAACACCTTTATTGCTTAATCTGTGAGAGATTAGGAATCTGTTGAAGGTGACATTCTCTTTCTCTTTTTAGCACTTTATGTGGCGCTGTGTCACACATTTTTGCTGAGTCAGTTTTCATCTGGTGATACCACAGGTCACTTTTCCATAGGAATTTAAGTTATCCTGATTCAACATGGTACATTTTTTGACTGATTTAGATAAGTGCAGAATCCTTTACTAAGATCTAACCTACAAGTAATTATCTGTATCTTGCTTTCTTGATACCTTTGAGAGTAAATATATTTATGACACAGTTACAGACTTACCATGCCTTTTGTTACGGGATGCTACAAATATTTGCTTGCATTAACAGAACATTTCCAATCAGAGGCTTTCAAATTTATGATGGACCTATTCACCTTACCAAGTGCACCTTCAAAAACTTTGTGCCAACTCCAGACAGATTTACCAGTGCAGTTGGATTCTTGATGAAAAATCCATGGCAGATGACACCAAAAAACAATATTTCTCTTGTTAAGTTTGGTCCAAATGTAAGTTTGTTACAAGTTTTCTTTTATTCTTGCAAATGGCTTTCTCTTCTTCTTGCTGTATTGAAACTAAACATCCAAGGACACTAGGCTATGTTTTCTATATACCCCTACTCCAGAGTTTCTCTCTTGGTTGGAAGTCACCAAAGGTGTATTCTTTGTCTTCTGTGCAAAAAAAATGATACCATGTTGCAGGCTATGTCTTTCATGACTAATGGTGAAGCTGAAAGGAGATTTTTTTTAAGGTTTGTTATATCCTTAGTGATGAGTTTTCATTTGCAAATATTAACACTGTTGAGAAGGAAGAGCTGTCCTGAGCCTAATTACTAAAAAATCAAGATTTCTGTTTTTCAAGATTCCACTGTCCTTGCCAGAAGGTTATTAATCAACTTTGTCAAATTCCTGTGTTACTGCAGGTGTGCAAATGTTAGTCTCTGGTTTGCCCAGGTAAAAAAATAAATATTTTTTATTGCCAGGTTTCTTTGAAAGCCTTTTTTGGAAAACCTGGTCCCTGGTTTGAAGAAGGAGATCTAGATGGGGACAAGAACTCAATATTTCATGATCTAGATGGTTCAGTGACTGACTATAAGGATACCTATGTGGGCAGAATGGATAACTACTTGATTCAACACCCCAAATGCATTTATATTACAGAATGGAGTGGAGTGGTTTGCAGTGGAACCTATGCACAGGCTAGTATTCTTGTGGCATTCTTTTTGGGGCAAATCTAAAATATCAACAACTTACGGGGGTGGGGGGAGTATAAACCACAGAAATACCTATTACTGGATTTAAACATTCTTTGATGTTTTATAAATACTTCTGTGCCTATTGCCCTTTTCAGCCGGTTGTGTATATTGTGTTCCCTTAGCATACAAACTGGGAGTACCATATTAGATGCTGAAGGTAAAACCAAACAGCTATGCATTCCAGAAGCTCTATGGTGCAGCCCTACCTGCTAAAACATTTTTGTGTCAGAGGTGTTTTCTTCCCCTGGAGTTCTGTCCTTATTTCACAGAGTGTGTTCTAAGGGCATTTTTTTTTTTTCTTCTTTTAAATAGAGATGTAAAATGCCACCATCCAAATACAGATCTCGCATAGGGTTCATTCCCATTCTGGTTCCTATTCTACATGAGTTTGGCCAAATACCGTAGCTGCTTTTCTCTAGATGTATTTGCCCTTCCTCCATTTTTTTTTGTGTGTGTGTAAAATGCACAAAATCTACAAGAGTTTTTCAAATAGGGATCTCCTTCAGGAGATAGTGACATAGTCAGTATCTCAGGGCATCAAATGGCAGCTTTTCAGCTAATACTGTAAAGAATATTTGTCACTATTTAATTTCCTTTTACACAGCATCTGAATCTTTCCTCTTTATTATCATCCTCCTTAACATGATATAGGTTTATGTCCAAACCTGGAATGGACAGAACCTTTCCATGACTGTTGTACGAGATGAGTACCCAGCCAATCCCATGGTTCTTCGAGGTATTAATCAGAGAGCTGCCTTTCAACAGTCCCAGCCAGTAGTGATGCTTCAAAAGAGCTACACAATACATTGGAATGGAAAAGCTCCAAACGTCACCTATCTTTATCTGATTAACTTCAACAAGTATGTTGACTTTCTTTTATGTAATTGAGCCAAATTGAAGTAATGTCCCGCAAGAGAGTTTGTAACAATCAGTGAGACTGGATCTTAGTGGTGACTGTCAATGGCAGCCTTGGCTGCAGTGATCACGAGATGGTAGAGTTCAGGATCCTGTATGGGAGGAACAGAATACCTGGCAGGACCAGAACCTTGGACTTCTGCAGGGCCAACTTTGGCCTCTTCAATCAATTATTAAGAGAAGTCCCATGGGACAGGGTACTAAATGGTAAAGGGGCTTGAGATAGTTGGTCAACATTCAAGGACCACTTCTTGAAAGCTGAGGATCAGAGCATCCCAATGGGTAGAAAATCAAGTAAGGGAGCCAGGAGATCCGCATAGTTAAACAAGGAACTGCTGGGCAAACTCAAGTGGAAAAGAGAATCTATGGATTATGGAAGGAAGGGCTGGCCACTTAGGAGGAATATAGGACTATTGTCAGAGGATATGGGGAGGCAACTAGGAAAGCTAAGGCCTCCTTGGAACTAAACCTTGCTAGGGACATCAAAGTCAATAGTAAGGGAGCCAGGAGATCCGCATAGTTAAACAAGGAACTGCTGGGCAAACTCAAGTGGAAAAGAGAATCTATGGATTATGGAAGGAAGGGCTGGCCACTTAGGAGGAATATAGGACTATTGTCAGAGGATATGGGGAGGCAACTAGGAAAGCTAAGGCCTCCTTGGAACTAAACCTTGCTAGGGACATCAAAGTCAATAGTAAGGGCTTCTTCAAATACATTGCAGATAGAACTAACACTAGAGGCAATGTAGGCCCATTGCTGAATGAGGTGGGTGCCCTGGAGACAGAGGATAGAAAGAAGGCAGAGGTACTGAATGCCTTCTTTGCCTCTGTTTTTACTGCTGCAGACTCTCCCCAAGAGCCCCAGATCCCTAAAGCCCCAGAAGTCAGGATGAAGGAGTTAGCTTTAGTAGATGAGGATTGGTTGAGGGATCAGTTAAGCAATCTGGACATCCATAAATCAATGGGTCCAGATGGAATACACCCATGGGTGCTGAGGGAACTGGCAGAGGTCATTGCTAGGCTACTCTCCCATCATCTTTGGTAAGTCATGGGCAACAGGAGAGGTGCCTGAGGACTGGAGGATAGCAAATGTCACTCCAGTCTACAAAAAGAGCAAGAAGGAGGATCTGGGTAACTGTAGACTGGTCAACCTCACTTCCATCCCTGGAAAGGTGATGGAACAACTTGTTCATGACATATCAAGGATGAGGGGGTCATTAAGAGCAGTCAAGACGGTTTTACCAAGGGAAAATCATGTTTAACCAATCTTATAGCCTTCTATGAGGAAGTAACTAGTGGATAGATGATGGTAGGGTGGTAGATATGGCTTATCTTGATTTCAATAAAGCATTTTACACTGTCTCCCACAGCATCTTTGTAGATAAACTGAGGAAGTGTGCTCTTGATGATCAGGTAGTGAGGTGGATCATGAACTGGTTGAAGGGAAGAAGTCAGAGTTGTGGTCAGATAGGGTGGAGCATTGGGCGGGGAGAAACATGATGAAATTCAACAAGGGGAAGTGCAGAGTTTTACATTTGGGGAAGAACAACACCATGTCCCAGTACAGGTTGGGGGCTGAACTGCTGGAGAGTAGTGTAGGTGAAAGAGACCTGGGGGTCCTGGTAGACAGGAGGATGACCATGAGCCAGCAATGTGCCCTTGTGGCCAAGAAGGCCAATGGCATCCTGGGGTGCATTAGAAAGGGTGTGGTTAGTAGGTCAAGAGAGGTTCTCCTCCCCCTCTATTCTGCATTGGTGAGGCCACATCTGGAGTATTGTGTCCAGTTCTGGGCCCCTCAGTTCAAGAAGGACAGGGAACTGCTTGAAAGAGTCCAGCGCAGAGCTACGAAGATGATTAAGGGAGTGGAACATCTCCCTGATGAGGAAAGGCTGAGGGAGCTGGGTCTCTTTAGCTTGGAGAAAAGGAGACTGAGGGGTGACCTCATCAATGTTTACAAAAATGTGAATGGCAAGTGTCAGGAGGATGCAGTCAGCCTCTTTTTGGTGATGTCCAGAGACAGGACAATGGTCATTGGGTGCAAACCGGAGCATAGGAGTTTCCACATAAACATCAGAAAAACCTTCTTTACTGTGAAAGTGACAGCACTGGAACAGGCTGCCCAGAGAGCTTGTGGAGTCTCCTTCTTTGGAGACGTTTAAAACCTGCCTGGACAAGTTCCTGTGTGATGTGTTCTGGGTGACGCTGCTCTGGCAGGGGGCTTGGACTAGATGATCTTTCGAGGTCCCTTCCAACCCTTAAGATTCTATGATTGGGTCACTTTTTTCTGTTAGTGCACATACTGAAGTATGAAAAGCAAGAGATTAAGCAATAGACCTGCACCTAAAGTTAAACTTTTGTGCTGTACAGTGTCTTTAAGGAAAATCCTTTGGAGAAGAAAATGGGCAAATAGTGAAAGTGAGCAGAAATGGAGTTGAATAGTTGAGCATACTTTATTTTATTGTCAGATAAACTCATTAGATGATGGAAGTATAAAACGAAACATATCCTGACCTTATAAAAGTTACAATAACATTTAATGAACTACTGTGTAAAGAAGGGAAGAAAGACCTTCTGGTTGAAGGTTTGGGAGCTTTTTCTGTTCCTATTACTTGGATTTTGAGTGAACTGCTTGCTGTATATTGTCTTCTAAGTAATTCCTTCAGTGAATCATAAATTTTATTTTGTTTTCAGGAATGACTGGATTCGTGTTGGTCTTTGTTATCAACCAAATACAGATTTTGTTGTAGTATTGGAAACCTTTCAACGGCGGTCATCTGCTCTGTCAAGCAAGGTAGAGCAGTACATGCCTGTATCTTCAATGATGGAGCTTGAAAAGAATCGATCAGACAAGAAGTTTTACTTTGACAACAGTACTGGGTAACTCCTTGTAACTTGATCCTATTGGGAGATGTTTAGCCTTCAAATGACCAGTTTCATTGTGTTAAAAGCAATAGATCCAGACACCTGTATAAGAGGAAAGCTGTTGCAAAGGAGCTCAAAGCCTATTTGAAAGAATACTTCATGTGACTTTGAATATCCAAAATATAGTAGTTAGCACTAAAATATGTTTCCATGACCATCACAGTTTCCACAGCTAATTTTTACTCTATGTCTGGGAAAAATGCGGTATCTAGCATGCTGTACAGCAGTGTCTATTGGAAAGTAACTTAATTTTTCAAAGAAAATTTATGCCTTCTTGCTAAACTGTAAAGCTTAGAAATTTCTAAGAAGTTTTGTGTTCCAAGAGCATTTTAAGAATCTGTTCTCAGCCCTCTAAAAATACTTTAAGGTTGTCATCACTCTTTCAAAAGTACTTCTGGTAGAGACCACCAAGATCATTCTGAGGTTTTAAGACGTGGTCAACTTTGAGTAAAACAAGTCCTACGTATATAATTTCTGTGTTACACAAATGTTGATGTTTAATTTATAATTTCTCTGCTTCACTTTGTTCCCTTATCTGCTCCTTTGTCTAGCCTTTGAAAAGACATTTATGTTTATTTTGTCAATGAGCTACTGTGATACAGTCAAATATATTATTGAAGAATTTCCAGTCTCCTTGTACTGGGAATGTTAGTGACCACTATCCCATAAATTGCATTACCAGACATTTACAACAGTTTAATTATTTTGTCCAGTGCTGGTGGGTGAAGCTGACTAAACAGTTACTGATGGGTAGATACTGCAGAGTTCTAACTACAGTGTTTTCTGTTTCTTGCAGGCCACTAGTTTGATGAGTGGCTGTGCTTTTCAAATCATATGCCTTCATAATTATGTCTCCTTTAATTGTTGGGAATTTGAGTTATGTCACCAGAGAATTCCTAATTCTAGTAACCTGTAAATATTTTGAAAATTTTGAACAATGATGCAGAACTGAATATTGTAATTTCTCTGCTTCATAAAATAATGAAATACATCTTTTACGGTTTAACGTAAATACTTAACTTTCTGGCAACTGATCTGATTCTTTTTCCCCTTTTTGTGTAGATTACTGTTTTTATTTCTTCAAGCCAAATATCATAGGGATGGTCACAGTTATTGCTCATCTCAGGGTTGTGAAAGGATCAAGATTGTGACCAAAGATTCAGCAAAGGGGATCAGTAACTGCATAACAAAAGCTTACCCAAAGTACTACCAAGAACCTGCTGTCACAATGCGGATGCCAGTAAAAACTACTGTACCATGTACAAATTGTGGCACAACTCAGGTAAAACAACATAAGTCAAAACTTGCAAGAACTGCATAGTTGGTGTTGCTGTCTGCTCATTTTAAGGTTGAGTTTTAGGCTTTCAACACAAAATAATGCACTTGCCAGTTTGCAGTGGTCGCATTGTTTATATTCTGAATGCTAGAAAGCAGGGGGGTTTGTTCTTTGAAAAACATTGGTCTCATTTTGAGTGCTAAAGAGAAGGGACATAGATCTGATGTCTATACTACACTATATCTGTACTCTGTGTAGGATAGCTTTGCTCCAGAGGTCTCTTATGTTCTTGCCCAACCTTCTTACTTCTTTCTTGGATGTTTGTTTATTAGCATGAAATTGAAATTGCATTATCTTTTTCAGCTTATAAGCTGATAAAAATACTGAAAATAAGGAATAAAGTAGGTTCCACTATACATAATGACATTTATTAGCATTGCTAGTACCATAAATAATGCTGTTGACAAATGGATGTGTTTGCCTTGGAGTATGTTGTAAATTGTCTGGCATGATAAAGTGTTGAAAACGTGGATATGTGTACTTAAGGTATTTCTTTTTATATCCAGATGGTATTCACCAGCGATCCTCATAGAAACTACCTCCTTGTGCAGATTAATTCATCTGGTAAAAAAGAGTTAGGCAGAGGTCAGCAAGCATTTATTTCTGTAAGTATTCTTTATGGTTTTCTTTTAACTATCTTTCTTTTTAGCACTTTGTATTACAACAGTTATACAGGTCCTACATAATGCTGACCTCAATTTTTTTCCCTTGAGTTAAAAATGTAGCCTCATAGTTTAAAAGCCATATAGTCAAAAAACTGATATTTTAACCTCAAAGTGATGCTCCAAAGCTCCAGTTTGTATTTCAATCCTTTCCTGTAGAGAAAAAAATTGTGACATTAAGAGAGAGTTTAAAATCTTACCTGGATGGACATAAATAAATTTATGGTTGCTTTTGGAAAACAAAGAAAACAAAAAAACCCCACCCTGTTAATTAAATCCATATTGTTGAAATCATTTTTGTGCTAACACCTTGGTGAGTAAAAAAAAAAGCTTTGCTAAGCCTCTTCAAAAGAGCAATTACTATAGAATCCACAAAGTTTTTACCTGTGTTCTGATGTCGTTCTGATAAGCCTAGTGATGTGATAAAAAGGGGTTTACTTTGACTCTCTATTTGCATGCCGACAGAGCCTAACATATGATGCTGAAATAGCATTTGCAGACATCCTCGCATCATAGAGCTTAAAGCATGTATGTGGTTTGCCTTCTGCAATGTCAGTGTCTTAGCTTGGTTGCAATAAGAAAACTCGAGTTGTTTGGACAAACCAATGGCACCTGAGCAGCCTAACCTTAGCAGCTGCAACCTTCTATGGGAATGTATGTGCCATATCCAAAGCAGTAAGAGCACTCTAGAGGAAACTAGGTTGGAACTGGGCTTCTGCAGAGACAGAGTAACTGTACTATTGTCAAGAAGTCCAGGTGGTTCAGTATCTGCATTTTAGCTTCCAGAAGCAGGAGCAGTGACTGAGGCTAAGTCACTAAGTCACCTACTAAGTGACCTACTAAGTCACCTGAAACTTAGGAACTCCCTATAGAAACCAGGAGCTGAAGGCTCCCATGCAATTTCAGAAGTTCCACTGAAAGCCTTCTGTTGAGGGGGAAAAATGAAGAGATGCTAGGGAGAAGCAAGTATTTGTAAGGAAATGAGTGCACTGCTGTGTCTGAACTGGATGAAGATTAACACCAAGTGCAAAAGTGTCACTGTTAAATTCACATTAACTTTAGGAAAGAAATAAAAAGTTATTTTCTCATTTCTCCTCCCATTCAGGTCAATGACACTATGTTTTCCCTCAAGGATAATGGTATAATTATTGTTGTAGTTGATGCCTGCAGTGGCACAGTGTCAGGAAGCAAGTTATTTTCTGGAGTAGACATTAAGCATGTAGATGAATATTTAAAATCTGGAATTCCGCAAAGGTACGTGTAATGACCATTTATTTCCAATAGGTCCTGTAAGCTGTAACTTTGCTCTCTAGTGAGTATTCAAGTAATGATGTCTGTGCAGGAGCACTGAAAGTAAGCAAAATATGTATCTAAGTGGAGGGGAAGGGAGAAACATAGGAGCATTTTAACAGACACTTTAGCCGTGTAGGAGAAAAAAAAGCCACTCAAATTCTAAACACTTAGGATTTTCCAATGTTGCCTGTCTTTCACCACAAAAATAATTGTTGGTTGTTTTTTTAAAAAACTAAATATCATATAATAACACTTTTGCTTAAAACAAGAATAACTTTTTGTTTAATAAGGTCATTTAAGGACACCAACAAGAACTATATGACAAGATAAAAAGTGTCAGAAAAATCAGCATTCTAGTAATCTAATTTTGAATCAGGATCTAAAGTTGATTAATTTTTTAAATATAAAATATTAAACTATATTTAAATAACTTTCATTATTTTTAATTTAAATTTAAAAGTCAGTTGGGAGGATTGGCTGATTCACCTGAAGGCTGTGCAGCCATTCAGCAAGATCTAGACAGACTGGAGACTGAGGCAAAGAGAAAGCTAATGAGGTTCAACAAGAGGAAGTGTAGAGTCCTGCACCTGGGGAGAAAAAAACACCATGCACCAATGCAGATTAGGAGTTGACCTGCTAGAAAGCAGCCCTATGGAGAAGGACCTTGGGGTCCTGATGGACAACAAGTTATCCATAGGACAGCAATATGCCCTTGTAGCCAAGAGAGCCAATAGTATCTTGGGATGTATTAAGAACAGTGTGGCCAGCAGGTCAAGGGAGGTTCTCCTCCCTCACTACTCTGCTCTTGTAAGACCACAACTGGAGTATTGTAACCAGTTCTGAGCTTCCCAGTTCAAGAGGGGCAGGGATATACTGGAAGGAGTCCAATGGAGAGCTATGGGGATGATTAAAGGACTGGAACATCTGTCATACAAGGAAAGGCTGAGAGACCTGGGGCTGTTTAGTCTTGAGAAAAGAAGACTCAGAGGTGACCTTGTGAATGTCTAAATATCTGAAGGGTGGATGTCAAGAATGGACCAGTCTCTTCTCAGTGGTGTCCTGTGATGGGACAAGGGGCAATGGACAAAAAGTGCAACACAGGAAGCATCTTGCTGTGGCGCAACAGAAGGGTTGGGCTCAATCTTCAGAGGTCCCTTCCAACCCTTATGAATCTATGATTTAAAAAATAATCTAGGTGGTTGCTTTTCTAAGTACACTGCCTTCAGAGGGGGTTGACTATTTCCATGTCGTGAAATACCATTTCATGAGTACTCTTAAGCAAGTGGACTATGTGGTCAGCTAGCTGTAAAAGTATGTAGCAAAATATTAAGACAACTTTATTTTTATAGCAGCTGCCCTCTCTGCACTGTTTCTGCTGCAGGTCTATCGTTCTACTGAGCACAAGAGGTGAGGTAGCAGTTCCTAGTAATTTATCAGAAGTCTTAATGTCCCTGGGGACGGCTAAACCACCTTATCTTCAGAGCAACGGTTGGTGGAAATTTTGCATGTTTCTTTGACACCGCCTTAGTCTGTGTGTTTATGTTGGCATGGTGGGTTTCTCATGAGATGTGAAAAGGATGCAGCTGGTGGAGGGTGGTTGTAAGTTTGCACTGGTGTGACTGGCTACATTTCAGCCCTTGTTGAGAGCAGGGGTGGTTAGCCCTTCAGAAGATGGGGCAGAAAACCCTTCACGTTGCCCCAAAGGGAGGGCGTTGTGTGAAGCTTGTTGCAAGCAGAGATGCAAGGAGAAGTTCTTTGTGCCTGTGTGGATTACTCAAAAAGAGCCCCAGGCTTTTTTCCCAAAGCCTGCATTTTGTGCCTCACCCAGCAAATGTTTCTGAACAATCCCCTGTGCCAGGGTCCCTATTTCCTGTTCTAACAACATTTGAAGGTAGAGATGAGAAGTTGTTGGTGTTCTGAGGGATGATCACTTTATAAGCCATGTGGGATAGCTGTCATCCATTCAGGAGCCCTGGCACAAGTCCTGCCTGAGAAAGCAGGTTTCATCACTGTCCTGGGAGCTGTGTCTTCAAGTTAAGATTTCAGAGTATTTAGTACTGAAGATTGAGAAAGGAAATTTCAGATCAGTATTTCCTTGCAAGGTGCACGTGAAGCTGAGAGTGGATTAATGTCCTGAATAATTCGGGGGATAGGCAGAATCTCAGAGGAGTGTGCTGTTCCCTTCCCCAGCCCTTCATGTGTGTTGTGCTTGGATGAGCTCAGCTGGTTCAGTAACATTGTGGTGTTCTTGTCACAGGAAGCCTGGCCTTTCTGGGCTTCAGAGGAAACTTTAAGCCGTCCTGGATTAAGCTGTTTACCAGTCCTGCTGGGCACGGGCTCATTCAGATAGAAAAGTATATCCCTTTGCAACTGGAAGAGTATGGCTGTGCCAGAGCAATCAAAAGCCAACGGAAAGACCTTGAACTTCTGAAGAAGGCTACGCGATCTCATTAAAGACTAAGATATGTACATAAAAGTTGGGGGAGAAAAAATGTGAACTAACTTATTTTTTAATTTATGGCATTTTAAACTATATTGTTATCCAAGTAAATCATGTTGTTGTCTGACAGATGTTTGCCAGCATTGACTGCTTGAATGCCAATCTGTGCACCTTCTAGTTGTACAAAATATTGAAGAATTTATTGGTATTTGTATAAACAGGTTTCAGAAAATTTTTTCAGATGTTTGTATTTACTGTAAACAAGTTCCTTCTTTTTAATACTCCTTTTGTATGTAGGAGGGTGTTTATAAAAGCCTTAAATTTTTGATAACAAGTGCTGAAGTGCATCTTGGATTACTTGAAAGTTTAACATTAAACTCTCCACAAACAGCTTGAATAGGTCATTGTAACTTAATGCATTTTCCCTCAGCTTTTTAGGCATTTTTCTGAGGGTTTATTTAGGAGTCAGCTCAGTTACATTCTCAGTCTGCTTTCCAAGGTGTTAAAAACTGATTTCCTGACTCAAGGGGTTTTAACTGCAGTAAAATGTTTGCTTTGCCATGAGAAAGATGGAGAGGAGGGGGATTCAGAGATCCAGCCCAGGGCTGGGTTAGGTTTTGTGTATCATGAAACAGTTTAACATGGCTGTGTGTACTAGCATGTAATGCAGAGACTGAAATTACTACCCTTCTTTGGGGTCTGCCATGGTGTCACTTATTGAAGGAAAAAAAAAAAATCAGTAAAAGAAAAATTGGCTTCATCCTGGGTCAAACCAGGACAGGATCACTGTTTATTATTCACCCCAAAATATACAGGTGTCTGGAAGAATTACTTCAATAAACCATCTGGGTGTTAAGACTGAAGTCTTTGGTACATCTTGACTTCACATTTTTCTTCTAAAGCTCTTAGCCCGAATGACAAAGCTAAGATACTCTTATTCTCAATTTGTTATGAAACTAAGCTTCTTACTATTGCAGTGATTCTTTTTTTTTTTTTTAAGGCTATCCCAGCTCTAACTTTTAAGCAAATGGAAAGTGCTCTCAGTTCATTCAGGCATGTTTTATCTTTTGCCTTACCTTTGATTCCTTTAATATACTCATGTTGATAATTCCTATTGATTCTATATTAGGTCAAATTGATTTATTTTTATTTTGTTGCAATCATTGGATCCTTTCTGCAGATAGTGTGAAAATAATGTAGTACAACTGAGGCACAGCTGCCCTTTTCCAGGATCCTAGTCTTTGAAATTAAATTTCAGAGACTTTAAAGGTGTTTCATAATAGGGAACAATAGGTGCTGTAGAGCTAAAATGTAACCATAGTTCTAATAAAACTAAACATAGTTCCTTCATCTTGTATATGTTCTCATTCATTGTAGCTGGTATAATGTAACTACCATACAGAGATGCTTTTTGTTTTGAGTTCAAAATGGAGTGACTGTTGGAAATGGAACTATATGCCTGTCTTCTCCAAATAAGTTGATAAACTGTGGGGATTTATTTTATTTTTTTTTGTGTGCTTTAAAGGAGAGGAGGCACAGTAGCAGACCTATGATTCTGTTTAATTAAAATATGCTACCTCAGTGCTACAATTAAACTGCCTGGTCTAGTGTAGTTTCTTAAGTGAGAGGGGAGGAGAAAGGAGCACAACACAAGAGATGAAGTTAACAAATAGATTACTGATGATATTTTTATTGTAAAACCAAGCCAAATGGATGGTTGTGTATTTTGCAGTTTTGATGCACAGTTTCTTATAATGTAAAACAAAACAAACAAACAAAAAAAACCACCAACAAAAAAAAACCCAGAAAACTTAGGGGGAAATGTGGTAAATCTTTAAGACTAGCTATAATGTTTGGTGTTGCTAATGCAGGGCAATGTAATTTAAGTGCTCTGAGTGCAGTATAGTGATAGTGTTTGGGGATTAAAGTGGTTTTAAGACTTGTTTTGTGGTCCTGCTCAGCAGAGAAATACTGATGAAATAGTGACCTTCAGGCTTGTCAAGTTGGCCATTATTTATGAGATTCTGCTGTTCTAAGCCATCTTTTAAAAATTGTACTTGGAAGTGTTGAGAGTATTCTGATGTAGGGCTTACTGATGTACAATTGGACCTGAAGTGAAGTTTTGTTTTTGTGTAAATTTGAACACTTGATAAATTGCATAAATAAATTTTTACATCTGACAAGGCAATAAAATCTTGGCTGTCTTCTGTTCATTTATAAAGTAATTTTGTAAAGTGTATTGTATGAATATTATAATTTATTTCAAACACCAGTAGACCTATGAAATTAATGGATTGCTTCCTACTATTCATTGAGAGACCAGCTGAGAATACTGGAAAAGGAGACGCTGATGGTGACTGAAGTTACAGGCCTGTCTCTAAAGTCTGTTACCTTCAAGTCTATCTGAGCTGCTGAGTTTAGAGTAATTTCTACTTGATGGAGGCTAGTGCAGTGTTTTTACCTACTCAGGGGTGTCTGATCCATGTCTATAACTGCATGGTGGGGGAGTAAAGATGGAGGCAGGCTATGTTGATGGTGCCCAATGGCACAGGACAAGAGGAAGTGGGCGCACATTGAAATGCAGGCAATTACACATGAACACAAGAAAAACCTCTATGGAGTGGGTTGGCAGGCACTCAGATTGGTTGATGAAAAGATGCAGAGTGTTTGTCTTGTGGAGAAGCTCTAATTGACCCTGCTGTGAGACACAGAATGTCCTGGGCCATTTCCAGAGGTAGCTGCCAGGCCAGGTGTTTGTGTGCAGTGAAAATTACCAGTGTAGCTAGCCTCTCTTTTTCTGAGCACACCAGCTGCTGTAGCCTGTCAGGACTGAGCTGCACACTTTTTACCTCATGTCTGAAACAAAATGAGATCTTAACAAAGAGTCATCTCTGCCCCAAACCCAGTCCAAAATGCATTGTAGTTGTGTCTTCATGGTGAGGGTTTGTATACAAATATATTTATTTCCATTCCTTACTCAAATGGTGTCATTCTACAGTGAAGGAATTAAAAAGTCACCAAGTTTAAAGCTCTAATGTAATGCTCTAGAGATTTTCAAGGCATGTATGGGCTCATGTTCTTGCTCCACAGAGTTTTTTGCATTTTATTTTGTAATTGTTAAAATGTTAAAACAACAACAAAGGAATAAATTAACTGCTTGGAACTTGGGTCAGATTAAGTGTACTATAAGTAAGGCATTATGTCTGGCCAAAGGCTCCACTGAGAATCCACTATATGAAGGGCTGTAGATCCATCCCTAAAGAGCTTGCTGGTACGATGGCAAGGACATTATTTAGGAAAAGATAAGAGTTAATTCTGCTTATTGTGGGACTGCAGCGACAGCTGTGGCCCCAGATAACTTCTGACTCAGGACGTAAGTTTTCCTGTCTGGGGCAAGTCCTGTGATTTCCTTTGCTTCCTGTCAACTCCTTTTCACATTGTGTAGGAAGGATGTACATCTGAGGACAGTCACCCAGCTCTGACTGAAAAGCCCAGTCCACTGTGTTTGTATCATAGGGTGCAGTGGTCAATTAAGGTCAAAAGGCTATGTCACAGCTAAATTTGTTGAAGGTGATCCTGGTGTCATCGTGTCCAAAAATCTGTGAAGTGGAAAGAAAGAAAAGCAGTAACTTCTGAACTTCAAAACTGCATTTGTTTTATATTTTCCCAGTAATTACTTCTTCACCTCTCCTGATCATAGCTGTTTTCGCACTTATGGGAGCATTCTGTTTTTCCTAGAGTTCACAACCATATTTTTATTTTCCTAATGCCTTCCTTTTTTCTTGTGTATTGTGCTAGTTAAAATTCTAAATAATACTCAGTGTTGAAGTTTATAAGGCCACCTTTGGGCTGAGAGAATTTACGAGCTTTTTTATTATGTGGCCTGGGATTACTGCAGTTTTTCTAGTCTGGCTTTTGACTTGCATGACTGGGAATGATGGGACCAGCAAGTCATAGAAGTCCACCTCTCCTTTATGTATTGAAATTCTGAAAAATAGCTTTTGATATGCTTTTTTGAAAAGAGCAATGTTTGGGATCTCATGAAATCACCCTAGTCTTTTCTGATACAACATTTTGTGCCTGCTCATGTGTCCTTCTTCCCTTCTCCCATACTGAAAAAATTAAGAGACTTTTTTGAAAGGTTTGTGGTTGCCATATTTGGTGTGCTAGTGAGAAATTGTCTTGCTCAGATCACAGTCTCACATCACTTTCTAAGTAATCAGCCTGTATAAACTTTGTCCTTAAAGGCCAATTTTTTCACTTTCTGATTGTGTTTAAAAGTACAAAACAGACTTAATTGCCATGCCTGGGACACAAATTCTTTGTCTCATTTTTGTCCAAGTTGGATGGGATGACAACTGATTTATAGTTTTTCTCTGAGGAAATGCTCTTAGAATATGTAATGGCATGTCTTTATGTATATTTTATTCTAAACAGAACACAGAAGTAAAGTTACACTTCAGGATTATTTTTGTGTCTATGCAAGTTTATAAGTAAAAATGCCATATTAGAACTGCTATTAGCAGTTGGAAATGCAGTGATCTCTTTCCTGTGCAGCATTTTCAGTGACATTTTCAACAGATATACTAAGATCAGTTGAGGGTGTTTTTTTGATTGATAGCTTTAATGATGGGTCTCAGATGATGACGTGTCATCTTTTTAATATCTGAGGTTCTTCAGCAGAAGATGGTTTGCTCCATCTGCAGGGTGTGAACTATGATCTAATAGTGTTCTTCCATCTCTGATGCAAGTGCCTGGTGCATGTTCTCACCAATAGCAGACACTACCACAGTTATCTCTGGTCTCATAATTCTGTTTCTGAGAAATGACTGATGAGCATTACAGAGTAGTGAACATTGAAAAACTCTGCTTTTTAATAGTTTAAGGTAAATTACCGTATGGCAGCATGTTCTGGGCTATTTTTTTAATATTCCTATACTGATAGCAGATTTTTCTGTCCTTTCCAACAGAGAAATACAGAAGATACAAGTATGTATATTCACATGAATCATAGCAGCATGGACAACTGCGATTCATTTCCTTCTGCTAGCTAGCAGATAAATGTAAAATAAGAGCTTAAGTCAGACTTTAATAGTTGGACATAGAAGAAAAGACATTAAAAAAAGTCTCTTTTTCCCTGTAAGCTATACACACTGTTCACTTCTGCATTACAGTACAGGGTCCTCCCCACCATTTCCCACTCAGTCCTTAAGAGCTGGCTTGCTGCTCTGGTTAAGTATCTTTTTCCTGTAGAATTTTCTGTTTCTGGTATTCCCAATGTCTTGCTGCCTGTGGATTTTTGTTCTCCAATAGCTATTTCCAAAGCATCTTGCAAAGTGGGCTGGACTTCTCTTGTTCTCCCACTCTTTTAGTCTACCAACCTGACTTGAGATTCAAAATGTAATCTGATTCACTTAAGGGAGACATTGCATAAAATACACTTTTGTTAAATTCTCTTGTCCCCATGACTCATATTGTAGCAACATGTTCAAAATCAGATAAATGCTTGGAATTACCTTTTGCAAATAAGCATTAAGTGTGGGGATACTGCCCATATGAAACTGATAGAATTAAGAGCACATAAATTGTGTTGCTTGCTGAACTTTAAACAGGCCCTTTGTAGTCCAGGAGTCAGGATGAGTTTTAGTTCTTCTGTAGGTATCATGTTGAATTACCTAGGTTAAATGCTGTAAGAATCACAAAATCATCATGGAAGGACCTCTGAGATCACTGAGTCCAACCATCAACACAAAAAAATCTCAAAAAAACCCCAAGCAAACCCAAACACAACACAAACCAAAAAACACACATCCACGTACACACCACCAAAAAGCACCCACAACAAAAACCCCACAACCTCAGCAAGTAGAGCATGTCCTGAAGTGCCACATCTACCTACACATTTCTTGAAACCTCCAAGTTTTCCATTTTATGCTCTGGAGTACAGAATTAAAATTAATACCAATATGAAGTTTACAAATGTTGGTATCTATTATTTATAGGAATTGTTTGCTGGCTTATTTTTTCTTACAATACTTCAGTTTAATTACTTTCACACAGAAGTCACTGTGCACTCATCTGTCACCCCCCATCCTGCTCCTGACAGTCCTACACAAACTCCATTATGTCATTGTTACTAGTGACATACAAGCCAGTTTCTAAAATGAATTAAGTCCACACAATAAGCATATGCCTAGCAGTTACTGGCTATACAAGTAGTAAATTGGGGTCTTAAGCAAACTGCAGTTTCTAGATTTGTATGTGTTTAATATTTGTATGTGTGTGAAGGATAGTATTAATGTATTTCCCAAGATACACCCTAAAATTACAAAAAATTGTTGTGTGCAAACAGTTCCTCTCTTTTTCTCTTAAAGCCTAGCCTATGAAAGGGTAAGTTACATTGCAAATTGCCAGGAATCTATTTTGAAGCTGGTAGGAAAGGACATGAAGTCTTGAGAGAGAGCTTAACAGGGAACTAAATGCTCTGTCAGGAGCACAATGAGTTGTAAATTTGCGTGAACATCATGTTTCCCTCTCACAGGTGGATAAACATACACTGAAACCAATATGTGAACCCACATCTGTAGTTAACCAAACTTTGATCAAGCACTTAAAAGACTCAAAAACTCTGTCTTGATTATAAATATTAAGAATTCTCAGAGATGTTATGCAAAAGAAAAGAAGTTGAACAAAGACATGCTATTTCATGGAATCATAAATTCCTAGAATGGTGGGGGTTGGAAGGATGTCATTGAGACCAACCCTCCTGCCAGAGCAGAATCACCTTGGGCAGGTCACACAAAAACGTATCCAGAAGAGTCTTCAAAGTCTGCAGAGAAGGAGACTCCACAACCTCTCTGGGCAGCCTGTTCCAGTGTTCTGTAACCCTTGCAGTAAATTGAGGTAGAAGTTCCTGTGTTCCTGTTTTTGTCGATTGCCCCCTGTCCTATAGAATAATAGAATCATAAGGTTGGCAGGGACTTCAAAGATCAAGTTCCAACCCCCCCTGCCAGAAGCAGGGAACACTACCACTAGACCAGGGCATGACTGAAAAGAGACTGGTCCACTCTTCTTGACATCCAGCCTTCAGATATTTTTAAACATTAATAAGATTCCCTCTCAGTCTTCTCAAGATTGAACAGCCTCAAGTCTCTCAGCCCTTCCTCATATGACAGATGTTCCAGTTCCTTAATCATCCTTGTAGGCTCCACTGGACTCTTTCCAGTATATCCCTGTCCCTCTTGAACTGGGGAGCCCAGAACTGGACAAAATACTCCAGATGTGGTCTCATAATAAGCAGAGTAGAGGTGGAGAGATGACCTCCCTCGACTTGCTGGACAAACTCCTCCTAATGCATCCCAGGATACCACTGGCCTTCTTGGCCACAAGGGCATATTGTTGTCTCATGGATACCTCATTGTCCACCATCACTCCAAGGTCCTTCTCCATGGAGTTGCCCTCTAGCAGGTCAACCTCTAATCCCTACTGGTGCATGTTGCTATTCCTCCTCAGGTGCAAGACTCTACCCTTATTCTTGTTGAACCTCATTAGCTTTCTCGTTGTCTCTTTGCCCCAACCTCCAGTCTGTCCAGGTCTCACTGCATGGCTGCACAGCCTTCCAGTGAATCAACCAATCCTCCCAGTTTTGTATTGTCAGCAGACTTGGTGAGAATACACTGTCCCCTCATCCAGGCTGTTGATGATGTTGAATAAGACTGGACCCAGTACTGACCCCCAGAGAACTCCACTATTTACAGGTCTCCAACTGGACTCTGCACCATTGATCATGACCCTCTGAGCTCAGTGAAATTTCTGAGACAAAAAAATTCCAACAAAAGTCTTTTCCAATATAACAGAGAGGAGTGAGGAGTGTGTATTTTGTTTGTGTTCACTCACTTTTCTGCAGATTTGCCTGCATCTTCCCTAGAATTGATACATTTGCAGAAATACAGTTTATTTTCATGTGAGACAGATAAGTTGCGTGGATAAAATTGCACATTTTTTTTTGGAAGCCCATTATACAGGTACAAAGAAAATGCAGTTACATACATAATGCATTAGGAACTGGGTACCCAGATCTTCAGGACTGGTTTTGAAATGCAAGGCAGTAATTATATATATTTAAATAGTTTAAGTTCCAGCCAAGTAGCCAGTGGTCATCCAGAAAGCTTCTTTCATTGGGTGTGTAGAGACTGCCCCAGAGAAAATGTGGAGGGACCTCAGAATACCTGGAAAGAGAACTGGTCCATTATGAAAGAGGACAAGTTTAGGAAAGAAATGTGCTGGTACAATTTATTTTTATTTTTTTTCAGATTTTTCACAAACAGGAATGGGTCCCACACAGGAAACAGCTCTTCCGTAAAAGGGGTCAGGGCATAGTGTATTACGCCAAGGCAGTGGCAGAGCAAACAAAACAAGTACAGCAGCTACTGATTTCCTTCCTCTGCCATGCCACAGCATAATTTATTGCAGAGCTGCAGAGAAGCAATTACTCCAGCTTTCAACACAGTTGTCACCTCTCATTCAGACAGTTATGCATGTTGTCATTCTAACAGATACTTCTATTAAGAAGCACCTGCTGTGGAAAAAAAATAAATGCAGGCAACTGAATATATTTGCTATAAAAATAAATTTCCCTAAGATACTATCAGAAAAAAAAAGGAAGTTCTCTCATGAAGGAAATTGTTCAAGTAAAGATTTAGCATGAGGCTGTGGAGTGCCTCGACTGCAGGAAGTTACATTTTTGTACATCCAGTTAGCTAATGGTCATGAAGGAAGAAGCATTACGGTGTGCCAAATCATAACCTAACCCTTATTGATCTTACAGGCACTGCCAACAGATGCAGAAAAATCTCTTCTGTGCATATTGAGGTCTCAGACCCAGAGGAAACCTATATGAGCTTCCAGAAGAGAAGCAGAGCCAGCAGCCAGTGAGAGAAAGAATTGGCTGAGCAGCTCAGAAATAAAATAATCTATCGCCAAATACACCTAGAGTGAAACGGTTTGGAGTGAGGCTTTTTGAAGCACAACTTTTCTTGAGCTTTTTAGAAGCATTAACTACTACAGGGTATGTCAGACCCTGGGAGGCTTATGCTTATTTGTGAAAGGTGTTTTTGGTATGTCTCAGCTGTGGCCTGTAACAGTGAGCTGACAGGAGCCAGTCTGGGAGGACAACCACACAAAGTTTAGAAAGGACCTTCAAAGATTATCTAGTCCAAGTAACTTTCTGGGGTGTTCCCAGCTCCAGCACGCTTGGGCCTGGAAGATGCAGTGCCAAACAGCAGGGATCTCATATTGCTTTCAGGCTTGGCACCTGTCAAGCAGATATCGCATCCCCTTAAAAAGATCTCCCTGCCAGGCAAACAACAAATAAAGTCTTGCCATCACATTAACTGATTACGGTGAAGCTGCTATAATAAAAAGGGGGTCACTTTCAGTAATAGGTTATTGTAAGCCTCTAAATTGCTATCTCGATGGAGGGAATTAGAATAACCTCTGAGTGAACTTAGTTGGAGTTATCTGCTGAGCTTCACATAAGAAAAGTAAAGTGTGGGTTGTTGTGAGCACAGATGAAAGAGTATCTTGAGTGGGAGCACTGGGGAAATGAAGGAACGACTAAAAGTGACAACACAAATTACTGAGGAAGAGATTTTTCTTGCGTCTTAGCTCCCACTCCATCTTGAGAATTAAATTCCAGATGTTTCCCACTGAAAATCTCCAACAGATGTCCATCTTCAAACAAAAATGTGTGAGTAGGCTGTTGAGTAAAATCAGAGACTGTTTCTCAGCATGACTTAGGATTATGGTTTAATCAACCAGCAAAGATGTTCTGAGAGACCTCTGTCATAGCTCTCTTGCTATTTTAGATTATAATTAAAAACACAACAAAAACTAAACCTCTTAAGCTGTTGCCTCTTGAATAAAATACAACAATGCATTGGAGACTAGGAAAAATTGAACTTGGTTGGAAGATAGGAGTGTGCTTTTCTCTGCTAGCCACATTTTTTTCTCCTAAAGCTATGCTTCTTTTGAAGTAATGGCTATTAGTCTGTGGACTCTAAAGAGTAGATCTGCATGGCAATAAAGATAGCTTCAGTCTTTCAGTATCAGATCAAATGGTACAGATGGAGACAGGATGGCAACCACACTGGGTTATTTAGTGCCAGCTAATAATTGCAATAACTGCCTGGTCCAAAAATGCCACAGCAGACCCCATGGAGTTGTTTATTCCTAACCTGGTATCTATGTATCTTCTTTAAATAGTGTGCTGGAGCTTAAACTTCATGCATTTCCTGGCATAGCATATCAGAAGGGGCCATTTCCACCTTGTCATCTGAGTCCTTCCTTGCCTGTTCTGGAGATTTTCCTCCTGGATCAGTTTTTCTCCAGATGTCAAGTGTCTCAAGCTCATTACTCAACATTAGTTCAGCCTTAAACATCCATTAGATGTTCTTCTTCCCTTGTTCTTAGTCATTGTGGTTTTCCACACCCATTAAGAAAAAAAGGCATTCAGCAAAATTACATTTATTATTAACCCTTCCTCTTCCAGTGGAGGGGTGAGGTTAAACACTCACTATTGATAAAATCTAGAGAACATTGATAAAAACTAAGTTTTTGGACTTTCTACTGCCTATTTTGAAGGATTGCCACCAGTTTATAATTTATTTCCTCTGTCTTGTAAGGGAAAGACATTTCCACTGGCATTTATGTCTGCATCACTAATGTCAGCAGTGCTTTCTGAGGTTTTTGTTATAAGCCATGCTGCACAGTTTACACAGCAGTGCGACATGGTTGGAGTCAAAATGGTTCTCAACAGTATTGCTGTGAAAGGAAAGCCTAAAGTTCCAAATAGCATTTCAGAACTTTTTTTATCATGTATATGTTGAATAGGAAGTATTCTTATGCCAGATTGTTGTGGGCTTTTTTAATGTTAATTTTTTCATGTGGGGCTTTTATTTCAGCAGAGGGCACTGTGACCTTACTTAGAAATTAATCTGTTAATTTGGTCGCTTGAGCACGGAAAAAAATTAGACCATTTTTCCTAAGCGTCAGTCCTTAAATAACAAGGTATATATGCAGGATTTTCTTTTTCTCCATTTTAATCACAGAATGATCGTTGTGGCTAAAAGATTGGAAGTAACTGAGAAAAAACACTTAGAGGAGCTCATAAGTTTTAAATTATTATTATTTTTAATCTCCTTACTTTTATGTAGGGGAAAAGTAGCTAAATCAACACTTGGAGTTATTTATTTATTTTTCCCTCTGGGGTGACATAGTTTCCTACAATACAAACCATGGTGCAGGTATTTTTAACATAGACTTTACAGCAGTTGCTCTATGTGAGGATGATAAAGAAAACACTTCAAAACTCTAAGAGCTCACTGATGTGTACAAGTCACTGACACACAACCTGCTGTTCTGTGCATTACTACCCAGAAAGGGCAAAAGCACACCTTCACAGCAATGGGGTGAACCCGGGACAGACAATAAGACTGGCATCTCCACTTTCCTCTGGAAAGCTGAGCCTGTGCTGTGAACCTCAGCCAGCCCCCAGCTGCCTTTCAGGCTCAGCTCTTACATTTCAGCACCAGCACATTCGCTTCAGAGGCTTGTTTTGAGCCTCAGCTGCTAAAAATTACATAAGCTGTAGGAATTTGCTGAAATAAGGGAGAAGTGAGGAAAGGAGGGGAAAGAAGAGGTCTCTGCCACCTGCCTCCCCACCAGGTTGGGACATCTGGTGTTAGGCCAGCTTGCTCTGCTGTGGGGAGTTTCATCATGAGCATCTCGCAACTGGGACGCTGTGTGTGGTGGGTAAGAGCAGCAGAGGTGCAGTGAGGCAGTCAGCATCGCCCGCTGCCAGCCAGCCCTGTGCCCTTATTCTGACCTAAGGTGTACCAACCACAACGGCCCTGGCATTGTGGAGCTGGCTTTGAGGCTATCCCCTCTTCATCAAATGGTGTGAGCTGAGCAACACCTGTATCAACAGGAAGCAAAGTTATTGCTGACATTGCACATCTACTGATCTGGTATACTCAGCTGCTACACAGAAAGTGCCGGTAAAAAAGTAGTAATAGGAAACGATCTTTCCATGTGAAGCCCTTTAGATATCTGATAATGTTCCCTAAAATGTTCCCCAGCTGAGAAAGCTTTATTTAGGGTATCTCCATTTGGTTTTGATGGTAGCATATGTCCAAGGAAAAACAGTTTGTTTACTAAGAATGACTGTCTACTTTCACTCCCTCTCTGGGATTAAGAATGCAGTTTTTGCAAAGCAGAAATTCAAGAACCAGCAACTTCTGCTTTAGAATGCAGGATCATAATACTAAGGGGTCCTGTGAAGCTAGACACCTCCTATTTTATGTGGCCTGTGATCCACTCTGTATGGTTGACAAGCTGGTGTTGGTCATGATCCTTTTATACTCTGCTTGTACCAAAAGAGCTCTGGGAATGTAAGGCTCCTTGTGGTTTACTGGCATTTAATGCTAATGCTGGAAACAGGTAATATAAAAAGGGGACTTGCCTGCAGTCAGCATGGTAGAGTCCTGCATTGCTGGAGTTAAATGTTCTTTGGGTAATTTCTAGCCCTATGGGCATGCAACACACCTGATAAGCACAACATTTATGCATTGTTTGTAGCTAAAATTTCGTGGCAAATTGCCCACCCACCACCTTGCTGACAGGCTAGAAGCTGTCAGCAGCTCTAATTACACACCTGTTTCTTCACTTTGTATTAAATAACAGACCTACCTGGATGTAAAAGCCATACACCACACAACAGTGACCCTCTACATAATTATTGTTCTTATTCCACCCACTACACCCACAGTGAGAGTTGCAGCAGTTCAATTTGTCTGTCTTTGATTTTGGGGTAAACATGAGAGACAAAGCTAACAGCAATGCCCTATGACAATGTGAAAACGAAGTCTTTTTTTTACTCCTGTTTTTAATTTGACATGGTACCAACATTTCTGCTTTCAGAAGATTGATGAGTTTTACTATCTGGTTACATTTGCCTGGCATAGTCCCCTGCTACCCTCCAGCAATAACTTGTGTGGCCACTCTGGCCAAGATGGGAAAATTAAGCAACTTCAAAACCATACTGACCTCAGGATTGGTTCATTATTCAAAAAGCGATGCAATTGTCATAATTTCGAAAGCCTCTCTGTTATGAGTCTGTAGGAAGTACTGGTTCCAAAGGAAGGAGGCTCACCTCTGTACACTGAACACTTAGAATTAAGCTGCCACTTAGTCTTTTAACTGTGAGGGGTTTTTTTTTTTGCCTTGAGAAGCATACACAGAAGTCTCAGCTATTACAATACCTTTTACTTGCCACTCATGTGCCTGTATAAAATGGAAGGCATGGAAATTAAGGTTAGATGTTTAACATTTTAAGAAAGTTTTAAATTATTTCATGTTATGGTAAAGATAAGAAGGAAAACAGACACACACAATGTGTGGCTTGAAAAGGAACAGGTGGTGACCGTAGTGATGAGAAGAAACCACGGCATGACTGGCATAAACCCTTCTCTTCATGGGAAGATGGAATTTATGTAGCCAAGTTGTCATTTGTATCTATGGATTTCTCAAAAAAATATATATTTTTCAGTTGGGTCCTAACAATTTGTAGCAAATCCATTGCAACAGAAATGAGTTAGAACTCCAATGTGCCAGCACAAACAGAGTTTTGAAAGGTCACGTAAGATCATCTCCTTACATTTCTTGTGGGTTAAGGTGCAAATTCAGCGCACCCATGAGCACAGAGCTGTGCCCTGTCTGGCTTCAGGAGACTGCAGAAGACTGGTATAATGGCATTTCATGGAGCTGTGTCTAGGAGGAAGTGGGGGTATAAGAGGGGCACAACAGTGAAGATGAGTGACTGTGATGTAGAGCAGGAGCTGGAGGCATGGGAAACAAGTGAGCAAGTCTAGGTGGCTCCACTGGCTGCAGGAGTGGTCAGGAGCAGCAAGGAGGAGCTGGGGGCAAAGCAGTGTTGCTTACAGTGGCCACGGGCAGCCAGGGCTGGCAGTGGGGCTGGCTCTCCCAGGGCCAGTCCAGGGGACCCTAGATTAGGAGCACCCCACATCCAAACAGTTAAATCCCTGTGAGACCTCTCCTCAGCCACACACTTGTGGCACCCTTCTGTCATAGCCATGGGCGGACAAAGGAGCAGAGGAAAGGGCAAGGAGACTCTTTTCCTCTGCTGTCTCTCTACATTTCCTTATATACTCGTCCTGTAAAGGCAGTGTCCCTCCCAGTGTCTGCATAAATTAAACTAATTATGCTGATGACTCTGAAAATACTAATTCATTTAAACAATCAATCCTATTTGATTATTTCCTTGCAAATGGTTTAAATGGCACCTTCAGGGCTTAGTCTTCTTCCCTTTCCAAATATTGCAGACTCTTGATGATGGCAAGGTTTTGATTTAAAAGTTGTACAAGGGGGTAATTAACTTGTGTTTATTTTGCAATCACTTTTGCCTAATTTAGATCTGAGAGCTGTGAAAGTGATTCCCCCTCACATTTAACATTGGCTGTGATTACTCATTAAAATTTGTGCACAAATACAGTTATCCATGCTGGTTTCTTTCTGGTTTTCCCCTTCTTCTCCCAGTTTTTAACACAGTTCTGCAGATTTTTCGTTTGCCCACTCAGCAGTACTTTTCATAACAGATTTTTATAACATCTGCTGCTGTGTACACACATCAAGTCTAGCCATTAGAAACTTTCTGGATGACAACACATACATTTCATTGTGTAATATACAGGGACCTAACTGAAAATTTGATGTCTATTTTCTGCAAATGTTTGCAGGCCCTGGATGCTATGATTTAATGTGACAAGCAGAGGTTTGCTTCTCTTAGTTTAAGCAAGGTACAAGGCAATCAATGCTTTATGAAAATCATTGAATATGGACACTGGTTAAAGAGAAGAATCTTCTCTGTGCTGAGGCCTGGAAACTTTGACCTAGAAAGAGTGGCATGGTAAGGAGAGCAAAATCTTGAGTCAGCCCAACGCAGCTGCCTACAAAAGTATGTCCTTCAAACCCACTAGTTTACAATCTAAGCACATGTTTAACCCAGCAGGAAACACTGTATAATAAATGCTCTCAAACAGAGTTTAGAGCCAAGAGCAGCAGACTATGTTTACCTCAAGACCTAGCTTTGTTACCCTGCAAAGCTGATGGCATGAAAATCTCCAGGCATAATTACACAGAATCATAGAACATCTCAAATTGGAAGGGACCCATAAGGATCATCAAGTCCAACTCCCCACTCATTGCAGGACTACCTAAAACTAAACCATATGACTGCAGGCATTGCCTAGATGTTCCTTGAACTCTGACTGCCTTGGTGCTGTGACTATTTCCATGGCAAGCCAGTTCCAGTGACCCTGTCTGGTGCTACCAGGATCTGATGAAGTGATGGTATTTGGAAAAGACTTTCTATGAGAAAGGTATCCATTTTGGCATGTTCAGCATTATAACAACTCTATTTCTCAACTAGGCATTCTTGCTTTGCAGTTGCTGGCTTTACAGTGCAGCAGGATGGTTGCTTTTATCAGAGAGAAGTAGTAAGACTGGCAGTAACTACAACACAAACATTGTAAAATATCTTACTTTCTGCAGGCAAGAAGTACCACTCAAATTCTGATGTATAGTCCACAAGACAGAGTAAAAATGGATGCAAACAGATTTTAAAAGATATAAATATTTGCTGGATCCTGGACATAACTTTGGCTTTCCATGCTTACATGCAGCATAGACTACACCTGTTCTCTCAGGCCTTTACCTGCTGAGGTTAAAGTATCATCAGCTTGATGGAATTAAATCCCTTGGATGGGAGACAATTACATGAAAGCTTTTGTATCCAAACTCAGATTTCATCAGCATGTTGTTGCAGAAGGCTTGCCTCTGTTTAGCTCAGTCCTCACTTATCACATATAATATGGATGAGAAAAATGCTGAAAACAAACTTCTCTGTCACATAGCTCTGCACCAAGTAAATAAAATTCAAATGGAGATTCTGAGGAAATACGTTTTGAAGCGAGATTTATTTTTTCATCAAATAGCTTCAAGCTATTCAGGTTAACCATGAATGTTTATGTTGGTCTTTGTAAGTAACTGAATTTTTCTTATCACTATTTGCTTCTAGGGAACTTACAGAATAAACATTTTTTTCCTGTTTTTCTCATTTGTTTTGATTCTTGTCTCTGTAGTATTTATCTTTCTTTTTTTGTTGTTGTTTCTTTCTCCTTGTGTTTCAATATTGGCCTAGACACAAAATAGACTTGTACAGAAGAGTGTGTTCTATGCCTAAAAGCTGACCTAGAGACAAAGGTGTTGGATTGCAGATTGTGCAGGTATTTGCAATAGGTAAGAACTGCAAAGAAGTAGTATCAGTAGTCCTCTTGTGTTAGGATTCTACTAATTAGCTAATCTAACCTCATCATCTGCAAAACTGATGGAAGCCACTGCTTTGATATTTGACTAAGAAAAGAGAAAGAAGAGGCTCAAGCCAGAAACAGTCTAAAGGTTGAGTGCCTTTTGTTTCTCACTGATTTCCAAGAGTGCCAGAGGCATACAGCCCTGTGGGTTGTAATGGCAGGAACTCCATAATCATGTCCTTTTTCTTCTGACACTGGTGCCGCTTTGTTGCTCAGTGAGTCTTCTTGCCTGCAACCCCACAGCTACTTTCTGCTCACAGCTTTGTACTCTTTTCATGGTGTTTCCCAGAGCCTTCAGTGAAGTATTTTTCCCATACTGTTCCCACACTGTTGGTATGCTTGCAGTCTCACGGTCTTGCACATGCCAGCTCCTGTGCTGGTATGGCAGGTCCTCATGGGAAGTGGTTGCTGATGGCATAAGATTCATTCCCCTCTTTTCCTATCCCAGCTACAGCTCTTGCATTTGGACACCCAGTAATGTGCCTGCACAAAGCTCAGCAGCCAGCCAGGCATGAAACATCTGCCCACATCAGAGCAGAACCCTTCCAGC
This sequence comes from Chaetura pelagica, assembly GCF_000747805.2. Classification (NCBI taxonomy): domain Eukaryota; kingdom Metazoa; phylum Chordata; class Aves; order Apodiformes; family Apodidae; genus Chaetura; species Chaetura pelagica. The sequence continues at coordinate 1,213,835 of NW_009951918.1, read as the reverse complement.
AGTAACAGTAGCAAAGGCATGAACAGCAGCCAGCTGGGACTTCAGGCAGGTCCTGATTAAAACCTGTGATGTTAATATGGGAAAGTATTTTGAGGTTTATCATCTGCTGCATGAGAGAGGACACGTCTGGGTGCGAGGATCTCCTTCTGAGGGCACCCTGAGGGCACTTCCTTCTCCTTCTCTCCTCGCCCCACTCCTTTGTTGCCTAATTCTTCTCTGTAAGTAACTTTGACCATTAGAGTTGGTAAATATCATCAGCTGCAGACCCTACCAACATGTCTTTGTGCATAGGAATGTGTTTCAAAGCATTTTATACAGAAATACAAATACAAGCTGGGTGGAGAATGGATTGAGAACAGCCCTGAAAAAAAGGATTTGTGGGTCCTGGTCAATAAGAAACTTGATATCAGATGGTGATGTGCTTGCAGCCCAGAAAGCCAACCATATCCTGGGCTGCATCAAAAGTAACCATGGCCAGCAGGTTAAGGGAGATGATTCTCCCTCTTCACTCCAGTGAGACCCAAACTGGACTACTGTGTCCAGTTCTAGGGCCCTCTACACAAGAAGGACGTGAAGCTGTTGAAGCAAGTCCATAGGAGTGTCATGAAGATGATCAGAGGGCAGGAGCACCTCTCTTATAAAGATAGGCTGAGAGAGTTGGGTTTGTTCAACCTGAAGGAGAGAAGACTCTGAGGAGACCTTATAGCACCCTCTTAGGCCATTTTACAGATGGCAGGGGAAAGGATAAAAAAAAAAGTAGAGTCAGTTTGAAAACATATTGAGTATAAAATAGAAAAATTCTAAGGGAAATATCTGATATATTTATCTATGCATTAAAATGTTGCTAGATTTGCAGTATTTTTAAACAGAATGTTCTGTGGTGAATCCTGTTTGCTGATCCAACTTCTTCTGTAAGCTGATTTTTTGTGCAAAGCACTTGTATTTTCACCAGCATCATTTTGTTTTCTCTGTTGTGGTTTCATTCTACATTAGCTACAGTGCCAGACGTGTCCTCTAATCTGTGATTAGACTCTGGAGAAGGCTGAACTATTTCCAGCCATTTCATGTATTCAGAAGAACCCACAAATGTAAAAGAAATTGTGTAAATACTTATATGTATAACATGGTCATGACACCCTTGCTCTCTCGTTGTACTAGTTTATTCTCAGATTTTTACTACTAGAAGGTGCAAACATGAGAGAAATACAGTATAGAACTCACAAAGGCCACAATTTCTGATGTGCTGTTAAATAAATGACAGTGATCTTCATAACCTTTATTAGCATATATGCAGAGCGAATAATATACCTTCTGCTCAATCACAAACTGTCTTTTTCAATTCCTTCATAGCCATAAAATATTTATTTCTAAAATAATTTTCTAAAATGTTTCCCTCACTAGGAGGGAAGGTTCTTCATAAAAAATTTATTGACTCTGTACAAATATAGATAAGTAACTATAATTACTGTACAGAATTATGTTTGAGATGCTATTAAATAACATATAAATAGTAAGAACTCATTCTGTACTTGTTAAATCCTTGCTTAGACAAACTCAGCTTAGTTTGTTAATTAATTCATTATCACTTAGAATCATAGAATCACAGAATCATCAAGGATAAAAGGGACGTCAAAGATCATCAAATTCCAACCTCCCTACCACAAGACCAGGTTGCACAAAACCTCACCCAACCTGGCCTTAAAATCCTCCAGGGATGGGACATCAACAGCCTCCCTGGGCAACGCATTCCAGTTCTTCATCACCCTTATAGTGAAGAATTTCTTCCTATTGTCTAACCTAAATCTCCCAGTACACAGTTTAAAACCATTACCTCTTGTCCTATCACTATCTTCTCTGATGAAAACACCCTCCCCAGCTTTCCTGTAGATCCCTTTCAAGTACTGGAAGGCTACTACAAGGTCCCCCTGGAGCCTTCTCTTCCTAGGCTGAACAGGCCCAACTCTCTCAGCCTGTCTTCATAGCAGAGGTGCTCCAGGCCTTGGATCATCTTGGTGGTCGTGCTCTGGACCCGCTCCAACACATCCACATCTTTGTTGTGCTGAGGGCACCAGAACTGTACACAATACTCCAGATGGGGTCTCACCAGAGCAGAGTAGAGGGGCAGAATCCCCTCCCTGGCTCTGCTGGCCACACTTCTTTTGATGCAGCCCAGGACACAACTGGCTCTCTGGGCTCCAGCACACACTGGCAGCTCATGTTGAGCTTCTCATCTACTACCACCCCCAACTGCTTCTCCTCAGGACTGCTCTCCAGCCATTCTTCCCCCAAGCCTCTATTTATGCCTGGGGTTGTCTGACCCAGGTGCAGGACCTTGCACTTGTCCTTGTTGAACTTCATGAGGTTGGCACTGGCCCACCTCTCCAACCTGTCAAGGTCCCTCTGGATGGCATCCCTTCCCTCTTGGGTGTCAACCACACCACACAGCTTGGCGTTGTCAGCAGACCTGCTGAGGAGACACTCAATCCCACTGTCCATGTCTCCAACAAAGATGTTGAACAGCACTGGTCCCAATACTGAACCCTGAGGGACACCACTCATCACCTGTCTCCATTTGGACATTGAGACATTGACCACAACTCGCTGGGTGTGGCCATCCAGACAATCTCTTATCCATCAAGTGGTCCATCTGTCAAATCCATGCCTTGTCAGTTTGGAGACCAGGGTGTCATGTAGGACACTGTCAAATGCCTTGCACAAAATGCAAAGTGAGGCATCCAGTTTTTCTCACTAATCAAACAGATCAAGACACAAAACATTTTCAATCACTTCTTGAAAGCATTTTTTGTTATGAATCATCTGCAAGAACACCATGTTTCTACTATTTATTATCTTATTTATTACTTCCATCATTTTGTTTGCTTACTCTGACAATTTCAAAATGGGTTATTGTTCAGACAATTCTTGGTGACAGGGTAGGAAATTTTTATATATGATGTTGGGATACTGAGTGTAAAAGATGGCTATGCTTGTTATATAAATTGTTAGTTCAGCTCTCCTACTTCTATGGGGAACCTGTTGTGCAATAAGCGCCCTTTAATACTTAAGTACAGGAAATGCAGTTGATGTACACGTAGTGGTTTAGTTTCTACAGTATGAGTGCTCTGTTCTGCATGTTTACAACTATACCAAGCTTAAGTAACTTTAGGATATATATATTGCATATCTTATTTACAATTCTGTACCCAGATAACCACTTCTTAATCCGCCCTTTCTAAATGTCTAATTGCTATCCGTCATTGCTGGACACAGAGAGGTTTGTAAGTATTTTCTCCATAAAACATAAAATTAGGTTTGCCACAGACTGAAGATAGGACTTCTGAATCCCAAACGCAAGGGTGCTCTTCAGCAGCACACACTGTCTGGTGTCTCCTTCTGAAACTCAGAGACCAGCATAATGTTCTGAGAACAGGACTAGCAGTTTCTGATATGTCTACTGTAAGCTCTGCAGGCCACACAACCCACACAGGTGGAATTCCCTTCCCATAAGGCAATATGAATGTATTGTTGGAGAAACAGTTCAGCTGACATTAGCTAAGGAAGCAGCCAGGCCCTCTGGCTGCAGAGAGCAGTTGGTGCCTTGCAGCAGTGAACCCCAGCTCTTCTCTGATCTTTCACACTCACCCGTGGCTCTGAGCGCAACCAGCCTTGGGCAAGGTCCCAGTAAAACAGAGGAAGCGCATGTCAGTTGCTTTACACACAAATTTGGGGATATGTTTATGTTGATTTAAAAAGGTTTGTAGCTCTTTGGCTTGCATCAGTGAATTTATATTATCATCATGTGGCTTTCCAACACGATGGGTGATTGTTAAGATTCTCTGTTGGAAAATAAAATATGGAACATTGGCTAGCTAAAGAATTCCTCTTGCCTGCTGTTCTTCTGTTTGCCTAAGATTCCTGCAACTTTTTATGAAAAAGGACACACCTTTAAAGTAAATCTCAGCTGGAATATTTTCACTAGCCTTAAAGAAAGGAAGGGACAGGATGGCAGCCCCGAGTTTTCACTGAAACTAACAAAGGTGCAAGCATGTGTTGAGGGAAAGGCAGTTTAAGGCCATGTGTGGAAGAAAGACTGCATTTAATCAACCTGGTTTTCCCATGGAGGCCAGAAAAATCTCAGAAGTGCATTTCTCTCTGCCATATTTCCTTTTTTTTTTTTTTTTTTTTTTTTTT
>NW_009951918.1:1200288-1209584 GCF_000747805.2 Chaetura pelagica | reverse complement strand
TTTTTTTTTTTTTTTTTTTTTTTTTTACCTAGGAGAGCTTGAAGGCTAGAACAGTTTTGTTGCTTAAATAGCTAAGAAAATTGGTGAAACTTAAAGATGATCCGATATTACCAGCATGCCACTGCTGGCATGTCACCTGGCAGGGCAGGTAAACCAACCTGAATGTCAAGAATGCAATGGTGGTTTATAAAACTGTAACAAAGCCTTCATCTTTTTGCACATCTCTTACGCTTTTTCTCTGTGTCAAAATGTTCAGAGTAGGATAGAGAACTCCCTTCTGGTTGAACGCTTGGCAGAGATTGTGAGGTGGCATGCTGGAGTGGCTTGACAGCCTCAAGCCAAAGATACAGGGATGAGGAAAGGCATATGTGAGTATTCATATTATTTTCTTTAAACTTGAGAAATTAAACTGTCAAACTGGGATGCAAGGTAGGTGTAAAAAACCTTCAACAGAATCCTTCTCATTATTCTGTCAACACCAACAGCACCTTTGCAACCCCCAGAAAGTCTGGTGGGTTATACCTTTTATAAGATTGTGTTACTGTAAAAAAACAAACCAACAAACAAAAATAATCACCAGGACTATTGTTGTTTGTATTCATTAAGGACTGAATGCAAAGTTATCTCCTGTGTAATTTTGAACCTCACCAAAACTTAGTTGCAATTCTATGTCTCGGGTCCCTGCTCAGCCTTTTCTCCAGTCCAGCTGGCACTTCCCTTTCCTTTAAACTAGGGTTTTTGCCATGTCTTCAGTGTGCAATTACGCTACCTCATCTGAACACTCAGCTCCTTTTTTCTCTGTATAGTTACACTGAGCAGTCATCTGAAAAGAACGTGTTTTGTTTTTTTTAACTTGGGAAACAAAATGGATTTAAACTTGACTGTTTCCTAGCTACCTTTTTCCTCAAGCTTCAGATGTTGAACGATAGGGCCTTTTGGCTCAGAGCCTGGCCAGGCCTTGCCTTCAAGGCTTACCTACTTTTAGAACAGCAAAGATAAAAGCAGAGCAGAAGAGGTCAATCACATCTAAATTGTTTTCTGCTTTGCTGATGGGTAGCTTAAATGTGCTCTCCTGAGACAGGAGTTTTACTTTTTGTTTTTCATTATCCATATGAGCTATATGCCAGTTGCAAATTTTTAGCTTGATGTGTCTGTTAAGAAACAGAGATTTGATACAAAAGTATATTTTTTCTGGCCATAAAGTGTGTTTCAGCTTTCTGGGTTCATAGAAGATCCTACATCACATCTTAAAACTATCTTAAATGAAAGGCACCTGTTCTGCTTAACCTATAACATCTAAACTTTTCCTCATTATTTTCAATTGTAGCTGAAATTGCCAACTACCATTGTAACATTTAACTCACAAACCCATCTTCCTATGTGCAATCATGCTTTACATAGCATCAAATGACTTTTACATGCATTAGGTTAATCTTATGTTTCTTGTGTCTTTTTTTAACATTTATGAGAACAATCTCTGACATGTGGAAAGTAGGGGTGATTTTTAGGCATGCTGAAGAAAGTAGTTTTGACTTAATTAAATTATAACAGGGTTGTAGTGTATAACTTTCAGTCACATGCTACATCTGATGAGCTTCAGCATGCAGCTCTGTGGTGCAGAAAGTGAAATGTATATATGAAAGCTTCCCAAGTGTAACAGGCAAAGCCAAAAGCTCTTGTCTTTTGGAGGCCTGAACAGAAAACTGGCTTTCCAGAATTGTGAAGGCAGTTCACCATGTGGACAGGAAACTATGATATGAACAAACAGGATACAACTTTCCTCTCTTTACCCACATAATGTCATCCAGCAAGCATAAGGGTCCTGCAGAAATCATCCTTGTGCCTTATAACTGTATTTCCAGCTCCTGCTCTACTATAATACAGCAGCCTGCAAACACTGAAGAGTCTATAGGCACTTTGCTCTTTTCATATAGAAGCCATTTTTTTCTTCCGTCATTTATATTTCTTAGCTAAAAAAAATCCTTGTCTTAGTTTTTGTTTTGTTTTGATTTTGTTTTCCACTGGGTTCAACACTCATGAATATAATTTATAAATTACTCAGAGCTGTAAATCACACCTATGTTTTGCAAGTGTTTAAATATATCTCTGTGTAAATATCAGAGAGTCCTGATGGGGAGCTGAATTTTGATGTTTGACTCAGCAGAAACAGTCACAAGAGATTCTTCAGTGTAAGCAGTTTACTGAAGGAAGCACAGCACATTAATTGTTGAAATACGAAAATAATTCAGCAGAAAATACATAATCAAAGGGGAGCTATTAAAGAGAAAAACCGAACTGCAGACAAGACATAGTGTTACAGGAGAATCAAATCCAAGGGAACAGGTGAGTTTATGCTAATCCCAGAGCTCTGGGTATGCTTGCATTTCATCTGTTCACTGCAATAGGCATGTTCAGTAATTATTGCCAATAGTGTGATACTGATAAATAATTGTAATCCCAAACAGGCCCAACATGTCAGTGGCACGTAAAAGGTTGCTGGCTCCCCTCTCAAAGCTTGCTATGTTATGATATGTTTGATCTTTTGGGCAGAGAAGATAGCTACAAAACCTCTCTCTTGAGTGAGAAATCTTCAGCGTCTACATGGGATCTTAAGGTTTTGCTGCAGCTAATGAATATACACAGAGAAGAATACAAGAAGACGAAAAAGCAGCAGACTGGAAAAGTGTTGTATTAGCAGCAAATAAGAAAATCTCCACAATTTTTCTTTGGTGTTATCATGAGCAGAAAAACATGTTCGGTTTGAAATGTAGAGAAAGACCTCAAAAAGAATTGTTGTTGCTTATTTCAGAAACCAGTCAGAACATCATGGGCTTACACTATTACCAACGGGTCCTGCTCAGCATCTGTTAAAATAATAGATGTCATTTTCAATGCAAAAATATTTTTTTTCAAAATATACTCTGACTTTTACTCTTCTGTTGACCTTGTGTTTATAAAAACTGTATTGAATGCTCCTTTCCTGAACCTCTTTATGTTCCTATTATATTTTGAAAAAAAAAGTGTAACTTTCAGATGAAAATAGCATCTTGATTTTTCTACCATGCATATACCCAGAAGGTAATATACTTTCCCTCTGGGGAGGAAAAAACTTGCAAAAAAGTTCTGCAGACTGTTATTAGGATAACCTTTCTAGATTAGCTCTGACAAAGCCTGACAGTACAACCATTTTACAAATTATAAAATGTCCACCATGAGTCCTCCCCATTTGAAGATGCTCACTGTGGGCTCTGGGCTTGGCATAATTTAATTTGGAGGCACAACCCCTTCTCTGAATGTCACTTACTAAAGACAGTATGCAATTTCACTAGTTTAGACACCTCTAACTGTGAAAGTGTATGTTTGCCACTTAATCTAATAGGAGCTCAGCAGCCTCAGGCAGGATCTTTCTGTGTTGCTGCTTCATGTCTATAACGTTTGCCACCTCTGTTTCTTCACAGATAAGTTTTGTGACCCTTTTCATTATTCCAGTTCACACCTATCCTGCTTCCTCTGGCTAGGTCACACTTATGCCCTGAAGCACTGTTTTCTGCCATCTCCCCTTGTGCTTCCCACTAGTTTGCACTCACATTGACCTTCTCTTGTTTTTGGATGCACCCAGCCTCTGTCAGGCTGTGGTAACATACCTGGGTAACCAGTGTTCCTGTAATTCATCAGTCTGCACAGTCCTCCTACTGCTGAGGAACAAACGGGGGGTTAGTTTATACTGCAGCAACAAATTAATTGGGCGATTTTCTTGAAAACTAGAGGGCAGGAAGCAATGAAAGGAGGATGCGGTAGTGGTGACAGGTTAAGCTGACAGGGGGTGATTCACAGATTTGCATTTTATCTCTGAGGTTCCAGTGATTCCTTCTTCATATGAACTATCAGATAGGATTAAAAAGAGACAGGATAAATAATGCATAGTGCTACTGGCTGGAAAAAAATTGCTAGAATTCACATCAAACAGCATACTCTATTATATTGTTAGATTTTTCAAAGCCTTTCCATTAATGCACATTTAAACATGTAATATTTTCCAATTAAATATGTTGGTAGGAATTATTTGCTTTAATAATTAAAGGATTTCCAGAGCTCCCTGAAGAGCGTTACCATGGAGGATCGGACCCTCTGCTGAGAGCACTCACAGCATGCTAGTGTCCCGTATAGGCCAGCTGCTTAATGTCAGTCATGCAGAAGCATGAAACCCAGTCCTGAGGCACGTTAGCATTTATTGTATATATTTGTCCTTTCTGTGGCTGTATCAAAGTTAGTTTTTTGAGATAGCTTTTGAATTCTAGGGCTCATGGAGCCTGCTGCTGCAGCACACTCAGGCCGCAGAGCTTCCTGTCTCCCTCTGTGCATTATGGTGATGGCTTCCTCATGTCTTTGGTTCTCCTAGTTTGTTCATCAAGAACAAATGTGAAGGCATTTATGCTCCAATTATTTGCCTTGTCTCTCTTTTGGAAGACTGCTAGTCCAGACCATTGATGAGCTGGCATTGCCCCTCCTTTTGCTAACCCACATTCTTGGCATGCTTCTCTTCTTTAACGTTTAGAAATTAAAGACATCTGCTCCTTGTGGATATTGAAAATCCCACAGCACATTCTGGAGAGAAGGGTTTGAGGTGGCATCCTTGGCTGATATTCCCTTTCCCCACTGCTGCACAGTGCACTGTCTGGCTCCAGTTGGCTTGTGTGGCTGTCACCCTCCCACTAGAGATGGCTGATATTCTGTGTTTATGTGTGGGTACATTAAGTGAGACAGACAGACTATGAAGTTCTTTAGGAACAAGAGGTAGGATACAAAATTAAGCTTAGCTACCATCAGAAGTTTTCCAGTCCAAAATCAAAGGTGCAAACCCCAAACAAAGTTGAACAAAAGCAAACCTGTCAAACAATGAATGAAGATGAGAGTCAGAGGGTTCATATATCCTTTCAATATAATATCATGGTTTCGGGTTTTATTTTTTGTAAATAAAGAAGAAAGAAGAGCAGGGAACTAGCTAAGATGCTATATTCTTTCAGGAAAACAGAGAAACCTGAGTGAGTGCATCAGAAATGGCTCTCAATATAATAATTCTATTGTATTTGTTATTACAGATCTCCTTTTACTGTCTACTTCTTTATCTACAGAGAGAGAAATCAGATCTGTCAGCAGTACTGGTACTCCTTAAAACTGTAACAGCAATCCAGAATTGTGTTATCCTAGTGAATCAATAATACTGTGAAATATTTGAAGGTTGTCTTGATTGAAGGTAGTCTAATTTTCAATGTTTATTTCATACCCGTATATCCTTGGAATGCTTACAAATTAAATTCACAATTTGTGTACTTCAGGCTAAGACTTGGAGATACAGGAAAGTTTACCAACAGTTTCTGGTAATATACCAGTGGTCAAACTTTAAGTATTTCGGAATATATTGTAATGAAGAAATTCCTTGGCATTGAAAGAATCCTTAGAAAAAACAGTTCTGAAACCCCATTAGGTAAGAACAGAGAGGATTTTTTTTGTCTGGAAAATATCAACTAATTACATAAAGTGAGCTGAAATCTAGGCAACACATTCAGGGCAATTGTTTAGCCCTTTCATTAAAAACCAAAACCCAAAGTTTTCTCTGAATTTGGGATAGACTTTTGAAAGGCTTGAAAGCTCACAACAGACAGGAAGATTGCTTCCTGACTACATATAATACTTAGTAGCACAGATTTTTTTTCATGTAAAAAAAAGCCAACAAAAAACCCACAAAAAAACCCACAACAAAAAAACCCAAAACTCTTTCTGCTAGAAAGAATTGGCTTTCAAGGACAAATTAATCTCATTGATTCTTCTTTTCTGATGCTTCTTGTTTTCCCTGGAGAATAAAAACACTGAATTAGATTCACTACTGTGGGATTTGCAATACTGAATTATCTTTTTTCTATACTATAACTCATCACTAACATGGATACTATAGGTGAATAGAAGTGTGATTATGTATTTTTATATCTAACCAGAGACTTTGGGATATAAGGGTTATTCTGCAGTAACAGTAGTATTATACAGTATTGGCTTTAAATTGCACCCTATTTGTGCCTGGAAGTAGGCTGACAGGAATCAGCAATGTGCTGCTGCAGCAACCAAGGCAAATCAAATCCTGGGCTGCATCTGTAGCAGAGGTAGAGACACAATCATCCCACTCCACTCAGTGCTTCTCAGGTGACACCAGGAGTACTGGGTCTAGTTCTGGGTCTCACAGTTCAAGAAGGATGCAGACAGTCTGGAGAGGGTCAAAGGAGTTACAAACTTGATCAAAAGGCTAGAGAATCTGCTCTTTGTGGAAAGACTAGAGTTACATCTCCTCTTCCTGGAGAACAGAAGGCTCAGGGGGACCATGTCACAGTACATAAAGGATGGTTGTAAGGAGGACAGAGGCTCTCTCTTTGACGAGATACATAGAGAAGGCAGGAGGTAATGGGTACAAGTTGCACTGTGAGAGGTTTCACCTGAATATAAAATATTTTTCAGTGAAAAAAGTCAGTCACTGGAACAACCTCCCCAAGGACATGGTAGTCCTCACCACTGGAGGTTTTCAGTATGTGATTGAACAGGGTGCTAGATAATCTCATCTAGGCTCCCTTTCCTACAGACAGTTGGACCAGATGATCTTTCAAGGTCCCTTCCAGCTGGGACTGATCTGTGATTTCATGATACTGGAAAAAACCTCAGAAATATTTTTTTTTTTATAAGTGCACTCATGCTTTATTTCTTTTGTATGTATCAAGCTCACAACTCCTCTAGAATACTTTCTTTAAGTTATTCTAAAGTTTCTTGAGCATGCAGGAAGTTTTGTAATTGGCCTAGTGTCTGTGAAACACTGAGGATAGCTAGACTCACCCAGCAACTTCACAAAGGGTAGCCAGAACCTAGCTCTGGATCTACTCCTCTGGTGCCTGAATAAATGAAGTGTGTATCTGATTCTCTCAAGTACCTCTTTGCTAAAGAAGTGACTGTCCATAATTTTGCATAAGAAGATATGTTTACTTGCATTTCATTATCACTTGGTAACCATTGCAAAACTGACTGTGGGAAGTGCTGGCAATTAACTCTTCAGGTTGTGTTCCTTACCATTTACATTATCCGATGAAAACAAATAGATCTTAGTAGCACTGGACTAATGTCAGCCAATAACTGAGTGGCAGATATTCTCTGTTATTCCCCCAATACCCTCCCAGGGAAAGAAAAGGGGAGAATAGGGGAGAAAGACTTTCCAGTTGGGAAAAAAAAACACCATAATAATGGTGAATTACATACAAAACTGTAAAGATATTCAAAGGTATAACTGAATATGCAAATGCAGAACCCACACTGGACTTGGCAGCAGATGGGAGTGCCCGGGTCCAGGGTCCCAGTGACAGTCCACAAGCACCTCGGAGAAGCCAAGACCGTCCTACTCAAGCAGGCAGAAGAAGGCAACCTGTCTCGGTGAAAGATGTTCTTCCCTGGTGAGAAAACAGGATGCAGAAGCCCCTGCAGCAGCAGAGGGACAGATGAGAGACAGACAAACCCCTGTCTAGCCAGAGGAGGGCTCTCTGAGGAGCCATTTTCTACTGAGACACAGCCTGGCAGCACCTGGGAGGTCCTGGACACACTCTCAGGGTCAGTATAGTTGTAGGCAACTTTTATCCTGGTCCTCTCAAACCAGAGCAACTGAATACCAGGCACTAAAACTGGCTTAAAATAAGTCTAATTTACAATTTTTTGTATTGCTAAAATGATGCTGCACTCACATATGAGAGCAGTGCAAGCAGAAGCTGCTGCTGCTTATATGTCTCAGCTCCAGCCTTGAACTTTGATTTGCATAATGTATTTCCATCCTCTCATAATTTGTCTAGCTGTGTAGTGTGTAGCAGGAAGCTTGTTAAACAGTGATGAAACTGGAACAAGTGAGTCAGACTAATGGTAAAAAGAAGCAATTTCTTTACAAGTTTTATGAAAGATAATCCACAGAGCTGTTTTACTTGTTTTATCTTGTCTGCTTTTACACTCTGAATACTGCTTCTAAGCTACCTCTTACGGTGCCTCTGAACTGAGGAAGCAAGATGAAAGATACTTGGTCTTCTTGTCAGCCTCTTTTCAAAGGGGTCATCACAAAAGTGGACCATGACAAAAGAGTCCAGACTAACATCATTCAGGCAGCCAAGAGTTGCTTTAAGTGTGGTATACGAGAAGAAAAGAGGGAGAGGGAAGTAGCCCTGGTCAGTGAGCAGCTGCATACTCAGAGCTGACTATATGAGTAAAACAAAGCAGTGATTTCTCAGCTATGGTTGGAAAACAGAGCAGGATAACCAACCATCACTTTTTAGTTTAGGAGTTTACTTCTGATAAAACTCACAGACCAAGATGGCTAAATCTAAAATCAGATCTTTGTCAATCCTTTCTAATCAGAAGCCCCTGCCATGATCTCCCCAGCTGGCAGTGCATGGTCTGTTGGTATCTCAGTTGTCCCTCACGTGGCTATGGTCACCCTCTGCCAGCTGAACATTCTCTAGGTTCTCCCTGCGTTTGGGACCACAAGGATTTTGGTGCCTCTTGGATAAGACATCAGGAAGTTAAAGCGGACAGGCTGACAAGGTTAATAACTCTCCCACCTCTAAATGGGAAGACCTAATTGTTTGAGAAGTCATTCCTGATTCTCTGAAGTTCACAGCACAATGTGTGAAAGCAAAACCACCTCTGCTTTCAGTGGTTTTGCTTCAATCTGTAATAGCATAAATGAGGATCAAATTCACCAAGATTTAAGTGAACAGGGCCAACTCTCATCCCCAAGGAACTCCCTGCATCTATCACTCCTTTTGTAAGCCTAAAGCTTGCAAATGTTGTTCATTTATAGTTAATTCTTCAGGTGCATGAAGATGCATAGACTGTGACTAGACTGAAATTTACAAGGTAAATATGCTTAGTGGCTGATAACAAGTTCAAATATTTGGTAAAATCACTGTCAAGATTTAAACCTGGACTGGTAATTAAACAAATGACAGGTGCTCTCTATTGACCCCTCTCCCTTCCCAGAAATGGAAAGGAAAGAGAATGATGGATAGAGGCTTATGAGTTGGAAACTAAACTAAACAGCTATAACGAAACAAAAATTATGAAAAACAACAGAATGTAATATATACAAGTATATACAAACTTAATCTTGTCTCCCCACCAATAATACTCAAGTCACTAGTGATGCTGCACGGCAGCCCTGGGAAGGTCCCGGACTGGGCTCCTGGAGACAGCAGACAGGAGCTGTATGCAGGCATGAACAGATTCAA
>NW_009951918.1:1184573-1200275 GCF_000747805.2 Chaetura pelagica | reverse complement strand
ATTGATATCAAAGGCAGATGAACAGAGTCATTCCAGAACATGGGCTGGAGACAAAGAGAGTTTGACCTTCATGATCCCTCAGATTTATGCTGACTATGGTATGTAGGGGATGGTATACTTAATTTTGTCAATTTGAGTGACCAGTCTGGTCCAATCCTTCCCTCAGGAGGGCCTGAGGTGTGGCTCTTTTCCTCCTTTTTGTGCACAAGAAGTCTAGCAGAACCCAGCAGTGACCTTGGTTTCTATTGGAATAAGCAAGGGCCTTTCTGCAAAGCATTCTGCAGTCCTAATTACAACCATCAAATGTAATCAGTCCTAGAAGCAGACACTGACTGAAAAACATGCTGTTAATTTCAACAAGTGCAGTTGCTTACTTAGAAGAGACTTCACTGAAAAATAAGAGTACTAAAAAGAAAATTTATTCTGTCCTGGCTCAAGCCGGGCCAATCATGTATGTACCTGCAAACATTTTGTTTACCTGAGTCTCACTGCCATTCTTGGAAATAGGTCAGAATTCCCTATAGAGCCCAGGATCTCCAGTCCTAGAGGGAGTTTATTCACCATGGTGCAGAGTCTTGGTTTCTCTGCACCTGCCAATTTCCAATTGTTTTCCTTTTGCAATTAGTCACACAATAAAACAAGAGGTCTGTACTAGGAAAGCACCTGTTATGGTTTAACTCCAGCTGGTAATTAAGGCACATGCATCCACTTGCTCACTCCTCCACAGTGGGATGGGGGAGAGAATCAGAAGAGTGAAAGTGAGAGAACTCATTACTTAAGATAAAGACAGTTTAATAATTGAAGCCATGGACATAAGCAAAGCAAAACAAGGAATTCATTTGTTACTTCTCATCAGTATGCAGATGTCTGGTCATCTCCAGGAAAGCCAGGCTCCCTCACACACTAGCTTATAAGACTGATACTAATATCCTAAGCTTTGTCTAACTTTAAAAAAGAATTAATATTTTGGACACCAGTTTCTCTTTGATTTCCACCTGTCCTGTTTTCTTGAACTTCACCTCAGTTGGAGCCTTTCAAAAGTGTGAGTCTGATAGTCACAGCTTGCATGAATGCGCTTGCATGCAAGAAGTTAAGGATAAGAAGCTTGTGTTCTGACCTAAACAAATCTAATGACCTACTACATCAAGCAGAAATATGTAACTGTCCAGTAAGGTAGACCCTTAATGCTACTGCACCCTTTATTCTCTTTTTTTTCACAATGAGAAAGATGACAGTGGCACAATTTGTTGGCCAGTAAGGACAGTGGGTTCCTTTAATAAAAGCATTAATACTTGTTTAATAGGGGAAATGGAGAGAAGGGACAACCAGACAGACTAACAAAAAAGCATAGTCTGTTTGCCAGCTTCTAGTCTCAAGCAAAATCCTCAGTAGTTTGCAAAGTTTGGCTGTGAAGGCTTTGAACCAGCTTGTCAGGTGGCTGCCAGAGCTGGTTGGAGGAGGTGAGAGCAACAAGTGGCATTGGTCCAGTTCGAGAGATGAAATGCATTTCTATAATGCCCTTCTCTTCTTGGTATATTCCCTGCTAGCTTAAAAGATAATTCATATATATATAGTTGTTACTTACACCTTCCCCCAACTTTGTAGTGCAGATATGACCTGTTTCTTCTCCACTTACAGCCCCCTCCACCCACCTCCAACTGGCTACCAATCTGTGACATTTTTTGCTCATTTATTACAGTTACTCAGGCTGGCCCTGCTATGCATGGAAAAAGAAACTGGCTCATTTCCTCTCTGCATTTCTACCCTGTATGCACAACATCAACACTGGGCTGTCTCAAACAATATTACTATAGCAACTGGTCTCAGATGTCTCTGAGATATATTGTTTCAGCAAAAGGACTTAATAATATATGAAAGATTTTCAGCTGAACATACTTATCTTTTCCATTTGACCTTACTGCTGGCTTTGCTCCTTAAAAAAAAACAAAAAACCACACACACACACACATACACACAAAAAGCATTCAGAGTAAGAGAATCAATAATGTCATGGTAACAAATAGTAAATAAACAATAAAATGAATTAGTGTCTCTTACTTTCATACTCTTACTTTAGGTGAGATGTTCCACTTCAATTTTCAGTGTTCGTTGTCCACAAATCAAAGAAATTTTAGCAAATATTTTCAAAGCTACTTTTCATTGGCAGTAATTGTACAAGCAATGATAAAGAACACTCAAATTTATGTATTCAGCTTTTTTTTTTTCTTTAAGTCAGCTACTCAGCCTAATCTCACATATATTTTGTTATGTGATTACAATGAATGAGTCTTTGAGCACATGAAGACTAAGCAAAGCCATGTGTTTGTAGATACAAGTCTAATACATTATTTTAGGAAAGCCTTTCTGAATGTGCTTATTGTAAGTCAAATCCTTCTGACTGCAGTTGAGTATCTATTCATTATTTCAAAGTCTTGCACTCATTGCAGTGGTGGCTTCAAGGCTTCTTAGCTGATGCAGGTCTCAAAAGAAAATGTTGTAATAGACTTGAAAGCATGTGTGCCCATTTACATGCCAAGAAGAATTTTCAGAGAAGAATGTTGTGCAATACAAGAACAGCATAGGGTTGTAAAGTTGATAGTGTAAAGAGGCCTGTAACTTACTCTTGTAGGCTCTAGCTGTCAATGATGATCTCAGCAAGCTTGTGAATAGCTTGTGAATAGCAGTCTACAAATACAATGCATGTCTATGGGTGCTTGAAAAAGGCAATGAATTTTTGTGTAATTAAAAAAAATATGAAGAGTAACTTATGTCACATACTACCTCCTTGTTATATATTACCTCTGTTGTGCTTTGCTGCCACTGCATGTCACTCTTAAGACAGCAGCAGTAAAAGATTTTAGCAAGGTTTCTGAAGTTCTGGTGGTATTACCCTGCTGCTTGCAAGGAAAGAGCC
This sequence comes from Chaetura pelagica, assembly GCF_000747805.2. NCBI lineage: Eukaryota > Metazoa > Chordata > Aves > Apodiformes > Apodidae > Chaetura > Chaetura pelagica. The sequence continues at coordinate 1,197,361 of NW_009951918.1, read as the reverse complement.
ACTTTCATGAGAAACAAAAATAATTTTGACCTCTACACAAGAGTAACTATTACTTGCCTTATGTTGTTATAATTTAAATCCAGACAACAGTTAATATCATTCTACGCTTTATTTCTGGAGCGTACCATGTCACCTTCTTTCACATTAAATTTCAGTGGTTACATTAGAGTTTGGCCATTCTCATTATTGTTTTGTGCTTTATACCCCAAAACCCATGATTTAAAAGTCAGTCCACTGAAGATTTTACGTGTAAAAACCTTCTGAAAACCTTAACATGGTTTACATTTTTTTCACTGCACTACATACATGCACACTAGTACAAACTATTTCTTAAACAGTAGTATGTTCACAAAATGTTTGAAACCCAGACATTGCTGCATAACTGAAAGAACATCATCAGTAATTGAATGAATTTTCTTCCGTTGTCACAACTTAGAAGACTTTAAGTTGTAAAGAATGTATATATTGACAGGACAATTGAATTCTCAGAATTCATTGGTTTTAGGCATATTTAAGGTGATGGAGTAATCAACATTTTTATATCAAAAGCTTCTAAGCTTGTACTGTAGCTTTATACTTGAATAAAAAATCTTATTTTGTTTTTCTTACAAATTATTATTATTATTATTTTAAAATAAGCTACTGTAGTTATTCTTCTCTTCAGGATGAAATCTGGAGAAAGGTCTGACTCACACCTGCTGTTTTATTCACGTTATCTTAGCTGTCAAAACCTTCATGGAATCAAGTAATATGAGTGAGATTAAGAGGATAAAACCACTTGTATCTCTCTAAGATGTCTTTCTTTTATTTCCTTTTTTTTTTTTCCCAATAATAATGTGATTTATACATTTTTAGCTTTTACTGTAAAAAAGTAACAGTCCCTGCAAATAGATAAAAAATGAAGGTTTCTATTATCTTAAACATTTGGGGGGGGGGGGGGGAAAACAAAAACAATATATTTGAAATGCAGAAAAGGTGTGGATATATTTGGTGCCTAGAATAATTTTCTTTTCATACCTGGAATACAAATTGCCATGGAAACTCTATGTGTGGTACATTTCAGACCACAGCTCAAAGCCCTCTAAACACTGAACATCCAACTAACCCGAAATGGCACTGCCTAAAGATAACCAGTAAGAAAAAAGTGACATAAACAGGGACTTCTATTACAGCTTCCAAATGTTACACTCAAGGCTGCATAGAAGTGTCTACAGATGTTTCAGAAAAAATTATGGAATGGATCTGGTCCTGGTATCCTATTTTTTCAAGGCAAAGAATTTAAAATAACAGTTATAAGAAGTAATGTTTGGGTTTCAATGTATGTAATAATGTCTAGAATTTCCTTAAAAAGAGAAAGCACTGGTTCAGCTCCTCTCCTGTTGACATCCACGTGTGGAAATTCACATGTGTATGAATGGATGCTGACTGCTGGGGCAGGTGCCTGGTAGAAGTCAGGGACAGGCAAGAGGAGTTGGAAACAGTCTCAGGATATGTTCAAGGTCCAGTGGGCCAGGGGATAGTTAGCAAGAATGAGTGCTACACTGAGAGCAGGCAACAAAGCTGTCTCCTGCAAGGAGGGACTTCTGCTTCCCATTTCTGGATTCCTAACATTTTTTGTTATTAAGTATTTTGGACAACAAATGCATGTTACAGCATATGTAATAAGCTTTCATGTGGGGATCAGAACCTGTGCTCCCTCTGAGACAACAGAGCTCCCTGTTGCTTTACAGTACTGTCCTCAGTTTCTCTCATTCCCACATATATCTTGACTCGTGTGTTTGCAGTGAAGCAGTTAAGGTGTCTGCTGTGAGACGAGAGAGAACTTTTACATCCTCAAACTGAATTTGTAACAGGTGATCCTGCTAACTGCTGTTTTCCTTCTCTCCAGTCCTCAGTGACTGTTTTAAATGAACACACATTTGCCGGCATGTTCTAAACACATGGCAGTCTTGCTAAAAGGTATTTATATACAGTCTGAGATATAGCTTGCCTAGCAGCAGGCATTGTTAAGGAAGCTGGGGCAAAAATGCTTCTGCCTGAATGTCACAGTCAGACCTATGTATGAAACTTGTAACTGAGTTTCTTGTAGCTTCCTAGTATTGAGAAGGCTTAAAGGCTATAATGAAAATGAAGGCACTAAAGGAACTTTGTTGAATTTTAGCAAGTGGCAAAGAGTCACAGGTCTGGATTTACCAAGTAACTGAACTTTTAAATATTTGATAAACGAATATTAAAGTCATATATAATTTAAGTTAAAAAATTCTCACTCTTCTTTTTACTCTGAGTATTATTTTGTACTTCACCAGTAAGTTGTCCAACATTCTGATTTTTGTCCGAAGTCACAATGAAGCAAGCTTTAGTAATTCAATGTTATTTTATTATTCTGCTAACAGTGACTTGAAATTTCTTAAAGCTCCTTTGCCTGCTTACAAAGAGGTGAAACAAGCTAATGAGCATGTTGCTTTTGAGGGCAATAAGCAATGCTTGAAAGAAGAGCTCAGGCTGTAGGGGTGCTTTGTCTGGGAGCCTGTGACCCTCAAGATGTCAGAAAACAGCATCTTCTCACTCTCCGTGTGACACTGACAGAGCTGATTCACTACAGTCTTTATTTATTCAGCCATAAATAAAGTGAATTGTTAAGTAACCACCAACTGTTTTATTGTAGTTTGCCATTAGTGTGAAAGGTTTGACAATTTATGCATCTAGCAAGTAATGTTACCTACTAGGAAAAGGGGAAGCTTTTCTCACAAGGGAAATCTCCCATCCCTTCCTGAATTCAACGTGACTCTATAAACAGCAGAAAATTGATCTATAAATAGACCAAATGAACTCGTGTCTTAATGCCTTTCACACCAGTTTTAATAATCATGATCAGTGTCATTCATAGATTGTTTTAAGAACCAGCTGGGATAATTATCACTCAGCATTAGTACTAGAATTAGGAAATTGATCATTTTACGTCAGGTGACAGGTGGCAAAACTTCTTTCCTCCCCAGGTATTGATTGTCTCCGCAGTTGATAAAACACCAGGGCTTACTGCAGGAGACAGCTTGAGGTGTACAGTGATTAGTCTTCCTTTGTGCTTCTCAGCTCAACAGGCAGCAATGTCAGAGGAGAGCAGATCAGCTAAAACCAGTCATGGGAACCTGTGGCAATAACAACATGCAAGAACTCTTAAACTGCTGTGAGGGCTGACCCTTCTCCCTCCACCCCTGCTTTTTCTGCCTCTCTGCAGTAGCAAGGCACTAGTGTTGCACTCTGCTGATAGACCTGAACCTTGCACATCTTCTCCATCTCCCAGAATGAGGGAAAGGCAACTGGATTCATAGTAGGTCATCTGTGGAGAGCTGGCTGCCCAAATGAAGAATAAACAGGCAAATTTGGTGAGTTTCCCATTCTACTTAAATTTATTGAAATGAAGGAAGAGTTTTGTTGTTGATGATTTTTTAAAAAGCTTATTTTCAGATATTGGGATTGCTCTTTACTAAGGGAGACTATCACAGCTGGGAAACTCTGGAAAGGAAATGTACTTTAATAGTTCCCTTTGAGATCAGGTGCACTGTGGAATAGAATGTCTGTGAAACCACAATTGCCTGAAAATATCAATCATCCTGACTGATGCAGTGTCAGAATAATGGAGATGTTGTTTGATTTCCATCATCAAGCAATAAGATGCTTCTAGTTTTGTTGTTACAGGAAAGCCAGACAAAACAAAGAATACAGAAAGGTTTCAAATACCTCAGATAAACTGACACTCTCCATGGAAGTGAAAAGATGAAGTTCAAATCTACCACACTGTTTAATGTAGTATAACTTTTTTAATTAATAAATAATAAATAATAAATATAAAGTAACATTTTTTAATCTGTGAAAGAATATTAGTGTCTTGCCTTCTCTATGTTGAATGTTTAATTTATGTACACAGAGAATGTATATACAGACTGCAGGCGGTTTTTACCTTCGTTACTTGTAGAATTTTTCTTCTTTTTCATTAACATTTGTTGCATGGGATAAGATGTTTAGACATTACACAAAATGACACCTTGCATGTGCACCCTGTTCTGTAAATGATATGCAAATGTCTTTTGACAGCTGTTGCTTAACTCTGTTGAGAAGTTTGAATAAGGGATATTGGTTTTGGATAAGAGTGAGATGTTTTTGTCTGGTGTATCGATTTGTTATTGCTTTGGACCTCCAAGTTTAGTAATTTAAGGAGACAAATTTATTTTATGTGCAATAATTATTTTTATGTAATTCAGGTGATAAAATCATAGAAATGTTCTTGTTTTGTGGAATGTATTTTGTTAACGGAACATATCAAAGTATGGCTCAAACCATACAAATAAAAGGACAGGTTTACAACTATGGTAAGTGACCTTACTATATCTTAGAAGATAAACAGCAATGGGATTTGTCTTGCTTCCTGTGCTTTGATAATATAACTTTATCAGAACTCTTGGTTTAGAGGCACTGCTAAGCAAGCTGAGTGCTGAGGGCTGTTGCCTGACAGTGATGTTACGGGTGGGGGCAGAGGAGCCATTTTGGACAGAGTAGGGGCCAGACAAGGCAAAAACCCCACATTATATGGAACTGTTGCCACAGCTTTCTGTCATAGGAAAGCAAGTACCTGCATTTTAATAGGTTTGTGACTTGCTGTAAATATTCGAGTTGTTTTATTCACACCATTAAGACGTCTCTGTAGATGGCTTAAAATGATAACATTCTCATTACTGGGAGAAGGGACAGATGAAATGTGAAATTGATTCTCTAGGTCTTTTCCTCTTCTGCCTCAGGTTTTAGAGCACAAATGTTTTGAGATACAAGCTGAGAGAGTACCAGGTCTGTCTTTCTTGTGTGCAGCATCAGAGGGCAGAGGTGTGGAAGCTTTCATATTGTAGGCATGCAAAGGGAGCTGAAGACATCCAGGAGAATTTCCTCCACAAATAAAAAGCATAAGAACCTAGTTACTGCTTCTGAAGGATTATTAAATATGTGTTGTTTACATTGTTATCTCTACTGCTGTAAGTCTCTTTGAAAAGTATATGAAGAGGAGAGCTTGGAAGGAACTTGGGACTGGACACTGAAATGATTTGTAGTCTCTGGATCCCAAACATACTTCTATAGTAGTTTAAAAGTATATATAAAATTTATTTTAAGGATCTTATTTTTTATAATTGAATGATAGAAGAGAACTGTTTTTCTAACCCTACTCCCTCTATACAATTATAAGCCCTTTGAAAGTTGTTGACTTTTTATAAAGTTGTCTTGTGGAGATCTTTTGATATGCTTTTTATTGTATATTTTTGTAATTTGCTCCTTTAATGCAAAGAACGGCACAACCCCAAGGTACTTGGTTATTTTTAAGGTCCTATTCCTGCTGATATCAGTGTCATATTGTTCTCCATAGCAATACTAACTGTTATGTCACAAATGGTGAAGGGGGTAATAATCAACAGGAGAGTATCACTAAAACAATAAACATTAAGTTCACTTGAGAACAAAATAATACTAAAAAAGAAGGAGAAAATTAAAAAACAATGTTGTCCAATAGCAGAAATTCTTCTGAAGGGTGAGGTTTCTTTCAGAAATGCAGCAGTACATTTTAAAATGGCTTGGAATGTAATTTAGAAGATTTCATTTATAATAAAGATAAAGGTTACAAGATTAACTGTTTGCATGATTTTCATCTAGGCTTTTAAATGATAGTTCAGTTGTTCAATGTCATGTTTCCCCTGTTAGGCTTTTTTCGTTGCAAAACAGAGCAGAAACACTTGCTACTGCTATATTTTTGAAGATCAGTAGTACAGCACAGTATTAGTCTAAACAGTAGCAACTGAATCTTCATGCATATGCACTAAAACATATTGAAAACTATTATTGTTCAAAAGGAATGTCTTGGAAAAATCCCTCCTGATGGTATTGTAACAATACCAGCTGAGAACACAATTTAAAGACTCCTGTTGTTGCATGACATCTCTTCTCCAAGAAGCTGAAGTGTCAAGGTTAGCCAAAGAGCACCAAGTTTCCCAGGATGGCTCTGCTAAAGTCTTCCCATGATGAATACAAAATAGCAAAGAAGTGCAGGGTTTTCAGCATCATGCATCTCTGAAGTAGCCTTCCACTGAGTGAATTAAGAGATTTTTCCTCTCATTCTGCTGATGTCCTCTAACTCCATCCATGATGCAGAATCACCAGCTCACATCACTGGGTGGAGGGCCTGCTTCAGCAGAGCACCCAGCACAGTACATTCAGTCAAAAAAGCATGTGTAAATTAAACATCAGAACACTTTCTATTCATAGATTTTAAATGGATGGGTGCCTTCCTGAATCAGTACCAGACCAATCATTTTCTAGTCTGTGGGCATAGCAGTCCGCTTGCTTGCACTGATCATTAACACCACCATTTTCCATTCACCTGCATATCAATGTGCTGCACCTTCTGACACTGAGCTCTGCTGGCTGAATGATTGCCTCTTGCTTTTGGAGTGCTTGAGAGGTCAGCACTGTAGCTGTTGAGCTGTGCTACATGGGTCTTCAGTGCATACCAAACATATTTCACTAAAAAAAAAAAAAAGCTCTATCAATTGGTTGGCTCACTGCTTAGGCTGGAGAGGTAATACACCAGTGTCTGGGTCAGAAGAAGTGTATTGGAACTGAAAACCAGCAGTGGTGATGGGTATGTGATTCTGGTATGAGTGTTATTTGCTGTCTTGAGAAGCAGGTCTGAAGTCTTTGTGGCACGCAACAGCCTTTCCTCACTTTTGCCAGGAATGGCGGGTTGCTGATGGCATTGCTGCTTCAAAATACCTGTGCTAACAGAATTATTTCCAGAGTTACATGATCATTAATTTGCTTTTGTATGATAATTAAGTATCTTCATTATGAGAGTCATAAGGGAGGACATAAACACTTTGGGAAACACTGATCTGAAAGACAGTACGGAAGCAGGGCCCTCTTTATGGAGGACCAGGAACAGGTCTTTTGTCTGAAGTTTAGGCAGATGCAGGTGAACTTAGTTTTGCCTTAAATGAGACCTTCTGTTAAAATATCATGTGCGTGAGCAATCTGAAATACACTTTTGTGGCTGGATACTTTTATGGAAGAAATGTAAATTTGCTGGTTTTCTGATAATCTTTAAAGAAAAGCTTCATCTAGCTGTAATTTTAAATAGAAGGGGTTCTCTTGTGACAGCTGGTTACTCTACTGTGATTTCAGACATGCTCCATGAACACGGCAATGGTGTCCTGCCAAACAGGAGACTGCATCCGAGTTTGTGTCACTTAGAACAAACGGTTCTATAGATGAAGTTGCGAAGTTTTTCCCTCTCTAAATAAACAAGATCTCTAAAGTGCAGCGTTTCTTAATGAGTTGAAAATGAAGAGCTGACGTTTCTAACATGCAAAAAATTCCATTCTTTTTTAAAAATGTTCTTCTCCTTAATTCCTTACAACAAAATATTTAAGATTCCCACATGCACTGAAAGAGGTTATCAGGTTAATGAGGTTGTTGTCTTATTACACTGCCAGGCCTTTGACTCCTGAATCCAGAGATGCTGAGGCTTCCCTGAAGACATTTTTTTTTTTTTTTTCTGGCTGATTCTTCCGAATAATCACAATCATGCCACATGCCGTGTACACTGTGAGTGTCCGGGGAGAAGCCACGCTTGTCCTGAAACTCCACCGCACTCTGGGCTGCAGGACAGAGCCACAGTGATCTCAGATGTTTATGATCCGGCTTTGCCCTCTGGTGGTCCTCCGTCGAAAAGCTCCGCGGGCTCGAGAGAGGAAAAGGCTTCAGAGGGTGAAAAAGTCTGAGGAAATAGCGGGCTTGTGTGATGAAAGTAATAGTAAAGATTAAAATAAGGGGAAATCTTTCAGACATCAAGACTGTGGAGGGCAAGGAGGATGCTGAGGAAGAGTTTAGGGCAGGAAGGTTCGGTGCTTCTCCATCGACGCGCCCCTGACGAGAAGTCTTGCTAGCATGTAGCTCCTTGTTGCTCTCTGTGAGCAATGCTTTGGCATGACAAAATTGCACTGAAAAAAATTTGCTTACAGCTGAAAAAAACCCCACCAAATACAGTTCTATAAAAGCTCAGTTCCTTACCTGGTTATGAGGACTTACCCCAAAGAGACCCTCCTGTATCTCAATAACAGGGAGAACTCCGGGGAATTGGGAACTTTAGTCAGAGGCATCCTCTCTCTCACTGGCTTTCAGAAGGCTGCCAGTAACACTAGGGGCTTTCACGAAGGGTGGATGGACAGGCAGAGGCATTTTGAGGGGAGGCAATTGTTTGATTTTTGCCACCTGGGCAGTTTATTTGCTGGCAGTCCTACACCTGTGGGAATAAAACTGCTTCTACTCTTGAAAAAGGAACCAGCAGCTATTTATAGCCTATAAAGGAGAGAAATGCTCATCTGATAATACGTTTGAGATGTAAATCACATGCTGAGCAGCAATTAGAATAAAGAATGGTGTGTTGCACTTTGAGAAGGAGAATGGCTGTTATAGATGATATTAAAATGTGTGCCTGATTTGAATGTCTAGATGTAGCTTTATTTAATGTTTTTGCTGCTTTTCTTGCTACTTTAGGGAGCAAAGAGACGAATGCTTCTCAGAGAAAGGATGGTGGGTTTTTTCTCCTTAATAAAAAAGTTTTCTTAGTTTGGAGGAAAGAAGTTCAGAATATTGTTACACCTGGTCATATAAAAAAAGGTAAACCAGATCCTCCCTTTTACTTGTTTTAGCATTCACAAGCAGAAAACTTCCAGTTAAATGAAAATCAATGTACTTACAGAGGATATATATGTAGGGCTAATCTGTGCAATAATTCTCTGTTGGAAGATCACTTGGGGAAATAGCTACTTATAAATTACCAAGTCTGGGAAATGGCACATGAGTATTGTATTTGGCCAGGTATCACAGCAGGACAATTTTACATTACCTTCTGCAATAGCCTGGGTATAGGAGACAGACCATGGGTCTTAGTTTTGTCATGCTTGGACATTGCAGTTATCATACCCTGTTGCATGTCTGATCTCTCAATTTGGATAGTTGTTACATAAATCTTTCCAAGAAAAAAGCAACAGAAGAATCCTTCCTACCATCCACAAGACCACATAGTACATGAACCTCCCTTCTTGAAAACATTTGTTTTCTCTCCCATGTTGTGGATCCTGACATTAGTTATTTAAGCCTTGTGAAGAACTGTGCACTGTGAAAATGGACAGTAAAGTACAGCTTTGTTCATCTGTTGGTATCACATCACCTGAAACTGCTCCAAGCATGCCTACACTCCAGAATTTCTGTCCTGAGGAAGACGTCCAGTAAAAGCCAAATAAAAAGCCAAAAGCCAAAATGCTCAGGAAAACACTTTCTGCGATCTCACACAGACCAGGTTCTTGTTCATTTTACACCAGATATTACAGAGATACAGTGTCTGTGTACCCAACAGTATGCTGTCTGTTCCATTGTAACCGAGTCTTAAAGATATTTTGTACCCATTGTAGGAGAAGGAATAAATTAAAACAAAAAAATATATACATATTGGTGAATATTTTTAAGTCAAATAAGATCTCTTTTTCTCAGCTTCAATTTTGCTGGTTTCCTCTTTAGAAGCAAAGTAAAAATTAATTCTCTTCTATCCCACTGTAAAGGATCCACATTGCTATTGGTGCTGATCCCAACACTTAAATTTTTGCCATTCCACTTTAGTAAATAGGGTTTTTTTCTTAACATAGCCATTCCTGTAATGCTCTGAAATAAAAAATTACTAGAGAAATAACACGTATCATCAGAGACACTGTGTCAGTTAAGTTGTTAGTAACATGTTCATGTTTTCATGCCAGAGCTTTCAGAAGAGTTCTAGAATTAAGACAGTGAAAATTGTAAGGAAAATGGCTTTGACAGGCACTTGAGTAGGTGTGGGCAAGACGGTGAGGAGGAATGAAAACCAAGACTGACAGTGCAACCTGCAAGACCCAGGCAAAGAGATGCAGGCAGACTTGGGCATTGTTTGGGTTAAAAAAAAAAAAAAAAAAAAAAAAAAAAAAAAAACTTCTGTAAACATTATTGACATTTGGGTAAGAAGCCAAGTTCATTTTCTCAATTCTGCTGTACATGACTGCACCTTCAGTCTGCCTGTAAAATCCCTTGCCTTTTTCATTCACCTTCTACTTCTTCCCATTTCTGATGCTTGCTGTACAAAATAGGTCAGGGGCAATAAATTCCATAGTAGAGTCACTTAAGCTTATTTCCACATTGTAGTTTAAAACAACATTCAGTGTATTTTACCAAAGTATCCAAATTAAGAAGAAATATGGTCACAGTTCCTTGCTATTGAAACACACTTGCTGGAGATTTGAGAAGCATTTTATGGCTCAGCTGTTTAATTACAAACAGTTATAATTAGATTATGGCTTGGTATTTATGTAGCGCAAAATAGCAATCTGATTTCCTTCTTGGAGAATCTGATTTAAAGTGCTATCAGGCTTCTTTAATATCCTAATATTTTTGTCCTGATGAAACTCTTATTTTGTGCCACTTACCTATTCATACCCTACCTCTAATGTATGGTATAAAAAAAATCTGGTCTATGAAGTATCACCAGTGTTATGTAAAACTCCGAACCTTTGACTTCAGGATACTTCTGTTAATCAAAGATTTTACTACTTAAAAATAGTCAGCTAAGCCTGGAAAATACTTTGGTCTGATATAAGCATATTGACAGATTAGTCATATTTCAGTTTGAGAAAGCTTCAGTTGCACAGAATACTATATGGATGATAATTTTTAAAATATTTACAAGGAAAGGCTGACACAGAACTCTGTTAGTCACACTAGCTTACATAAGTACTGTAATCTTTGTATTTTTTATTTTGGGAATTATTCTTTTAACATCAATATCATATTCTTAAAAAACAACTCTTTCCATTTGAAACTGAAGAGTAGCAGAAAAGCCAAATTTATTTTTTTGGTGACTTTGAAGTAGGGACAAAATTGAGGAATACTCCACCAATGAGTGGACGTGCACAACTTACTGGTTTGGCTACATTGCCAAATTGCTGCTGCTTCTGTGCAGACATGGCTCTCTCCAAGCCCACTTTCCTGCCACAACCAGTCAAGAGTTGTGTTCTAGATGTCCAAGGACATCAGTTCAATTAGTCTTCACAGTAGTTTTGACACAGACTTTTAAGATTACAACCTTCCTAAAATATACTGTTCTTCAGCAACATTTCTTATGAAATGTCAACACTAGAGAAGAGGTTGTTCTGTTCAGCAGAACTAGTTATTCTTGAAGTATTTGCTCTGCCCAGGATGATGTAGGTTAAGCACTTCCTGTAACCACTGTGAGAGCCCCACTGAATGATCTGGAAGCAGGTTTGACCAGGGACAAGCTCTGCACCTTCTTTTGAACTATGCCTTTGTGCAGAGTGAAGGATTGGGTTCATAGGATACAGGATATCCTTGGATCCGTTTTCCCTCCTACCTGAGCACCTTATCTGAGAGATTCCTGTGATCTCCTGTGATTCCTGTGATGATGTTTTATCCATAATTCCACACTCTTTAATATCCTGGTACAAACAGTTTTATGATCAGGGAAGAGACTCCATCTCAAAGCAGAATGTGTTCTATAAAACAAAGCTGACTCCTTCAAATGCATGTGCTATGGGATGTCTTCATTTACTTGTAATAACCTAAAAAAACCTAACAGGCACAGTAACTGCTATTAGCATCATAAAAATCCTGTCACAGAGGCTCTGGCATGCATTCTGAATTAGACACTTGAATGGATTTTAGAGCATTAAACCTTTTGCAACTCATTAACCTGTTAAGACAAATCCCAGATACAACAGGGAAACTTTAAACAACTCTAAGCTGTTTTCTGTTCGGGTAAGATAAAGACCTAAAAATCAAACATTTTTTGAGTTTGTGAATTTGAGAAAGAGTTGTTAATTGTCTCTGTTCATCTTAAGGATTCTGTGAATGACATCAAACTATAATGTGATATTAATATGTTATGATAGCGTAGCTGTTTACGTGTTTACAAAGCACATAGCTGACAAAATAACACAGAAATTCCCCTTTGGAATTGACTGAAATCTAGTAATCAAAGCAGAAGACAAAAAAGAGGAGTATGGCTAAGCAACCTCTATCTGCTACTCTGTGCTTTAATAAGAGCTAATTGTTCAAAGTGGAAAGTTTCAGCTGTGGTGTCATAAACCTACACCATCAAAATAATAAACCTAGCCATAGTAAATTTCCTGATCTCCACAGTGACAAGCTCTGTGATTTAAACTATAAGCATTCTATTACTGCTAGGTAAGGAACACACAATAAAATACAGTGAAATGCTGTTAAGAAAAACTTCTTCCTGTACAGATTGGGATTTTCTTTTGTAAATTCTACAGTGTGTGCAACTGTAAAGAATAGCAAAAGGGCTTATTTAAATCTGTGATTTGAGTTTAGGATGAAGAATCTTTCATTCTTTATGTGATTTGCTGTAGCATTTGGACAAAGTTTTTAAAGTTTTAGTCAAGTTTTCTTCCTACTGAAGAATCCTCTTGCAGGTGGATTGTTTTCCAAGTCATGTTACCAAAATATGTTGCTTTGTAAGAGTTTGGATTTTAGCTCGATTTATGTTACATAGTGTACCAAAAAGTACTTGCATCTTTTCTGGTATGGCCTTTTTCTCCAAATCAGAAATTTAGGCATTTCCAGAACAGAGCACTGGGGATAAAGAATTTTCTAGTAAATTGGCATTGGACATGTAATGTGTATTCCAGGTTTTC